>NW_025895911.1:0-1016 GCF_002878395.1 Capsicum annuum
TTGAATTAGGAGTGTTGAAGAGATCTCCAGATAGTGTGCCAGTAAGAGAGTAGGAGACTGGTAATATGAGGTTGTTTGGACTGGGTCATCTTGTGGATAATTTTCACTCCAAAATCTTTGAGGATGGGACACTTAAAGAAAATGTGGGATTTGTCTTCCTGGTGATGATTGCAGATAGCACAACTAGTATTTTGTCTCACTCCTCTCACGGACAGGTTGAGGTTATTGGGGAACCTATCATACTGGCTTAGCCAAAGAAAGGTTTTGACTTTTTAGGGGATTTATCCTTCCATATCTAGTTGAAATTAGAGGAGTAATTGATCTCAGAGTTTTTGGCTATATGATTATAAGCACTTCTACTGGAGAACAAACAATTACAAATGAGATTCCAAATGAGCTCATTAGTATATGCTCATTAATGTCTTGGGAATCATAAGGAAGAAGGGCTTGGATGATTGACAGAAGGAGTTCACAGTGAGGCATCCATCTGTCCTTCCAGAAATTAATCTTGTCATCCTTATGGATGTTCTAAGAGGAGGCAGTTTTACAAGTTTCCCAACTCACAAGGACACTTTTCCAAGTTCTAAAGTTGTCGGCTTTAAGGGATATACCATAGGGGCTAATTTATTTTAAAGAATTTTTTCCCAGAGACTATTGGGATGCTTGTAAAGTCTCCAGGCTAGACTGGATAACATAGTGTTGTTCCTAATAGAAGCTTTCTGGAGGCCCAGGCCCCCATTAGCTTTAGAATTAGTCAAGGTTTCCCAATTGATTAGATGCACTTTCTTATTATCAGGGGTGGTGCCCCAGAAAAAGTTCTTTTGGGTTCTTTCAATCAATTAGTGGATTTTAGAGGGGATCAAGATGAATTACATGACATGAGCGGGAATACTAGAAAGGGAGGACTTGGTAAGGGTGATTCTACCAGCCATATTGAGGAATTTGGTTTTCCATCCAGCAAACTTAGTGTTGAGATTGTCTAGGATAAATTAGAAATCTCTATTGCAAGGTTTTTT
>NW_025895912.1:0-5717 GCF_002878395.1 Capsicum annuum
GACCTGTAAGTAGCACCCATGCGGCGTAAGTGTTTTCGTGGGTATTAGAAAGTGAAGATCAGAGAACCTGAAAGTTGAAGATTTTTTATGACACCAACGATAGGGGAGCTATGGGGCGTAAGTGGAATAAACGCTGCTATAAGTTCCATCATAAGTCACCTCCTGTGGCTGATCAAGATATCATACACCCACCTATAGGGTGTAGGTGCCACTTACAGCCCATAAGTGGGTCCATCAGTGGTCACCCACCTTGTTTTCCCAACTTTAGTTAGGATTTTTAGGGTTTCTATGTAATCTATAAATACCATTTGGATGTTTTTATAATAGTTTATGCACTCTACATAATTATTTATGCATTTTATACATTCAAAAACATATATTGATTTCAAGATTCGACTTTTGATCTTGAAATCCATTATTCTTGATTTTATGGTGGATTATTAATTTGAGATTATTGGTTTTGTTCTTAATTATTGTAAGATTCATCTTATGATTTTGTATATAAATGTCATGGATATTATTGCAATCATGAGTGGATAAACCACCTAATAATGGCTATATGAACCCTGGCAGAATAACAAATTAAAGGAAGTGCAAAGTCATTCTTGATAAATATTCGTGCATGTATTGTGATCATCTTAGGTTTAATTATATGCTTAGCGGTAGACAATATTGAAAACCTACCTGCATTCGATACATATTTTACAAAAGAGGTAACGTTTAGGAAAAGAAGATCACGACAGTAATTTGAGACTACCAACACTCATATAACTAACTTGACACTCAAAAGGTAATTGTAATACCCCCAAACTTTTTTAGAAGTCTAATTTAGTCTCTAGAAGAGTTAGTGATGACTTCCTAAATAATTAATGTTTAAATCAGGTATAATTTCAACAATTTCAACTTTTTATCATGTGGTAAATTGAATTAGCTTTCCAACAATACCAATTTCTCCTAAATCCAGTATCGAAGTGAAAAGTTATAGATGTTTTAAAGAGAACTGTCGGAATCGCCCAAAAGGGACGGTCAGGCCGATGGACCACCGAGCTAGCGACGGACCGTCACCCAAGCCTTCGCAACTCAGGCACTGAACCAATCTTCTAGACAAGTGTTACATTCAGGACTAATGAACTATCAAGCTAGCGATGAACTGTTGCCCAAACCATTGCAGACGAGGCAGGAAGTTCAGGTTCTGGCCAAGTACGGCGGGATGGACCGATGGACTGTCGAGCCAGTGATGAACCATCGCCAAAACTGTCGCCATATTCGATCAGCAATTTTAAGTCATTTTTAAAAGGGTATTTGGGTCTTTTTCCAACCGTTTTAACCCCTAATTATACCACACTAGAGCTTATAACTTTATTATTCATCCACAACACCAAATTAGGGTTTCTCTTAAAGATCAATCCCCAAGAACTGAAAACACTAGGTGTTTAATTTCAAGTCAAAAATTCAAGCTTTCCTCCACTATTCTTCAAGAAATCATCAACCCAGGTATGTCAAGTGTTGATTCATGGGTCCCTTTCACCTATGAAGCTCAAGAATCTCTTTTAAAAATCCAAGATTATGTATTTATGAATGTTCATGATTTAGTTGAATTGGAATTTATGTCCATTTTTTTGTAGGAATTTGATTCATGTTTTAAATTACATATTCCAATAATTGATACTAGTGTGTGATGATTTGCATAATATTAAGGATAAACCCTTCAAATTGCAAATTTATTTATGCAACTATGATAATTAGATGCATTGATGATGGTATAACCAAAGTATGCTCCCCATGTGTTTGATTAAATGCCTATGTGAAAGAAAAAGTGCCTTTATAGTATGATAGTATGAAATACCCATTCATGTACAAGTTAATGCATGCAATGTGTTTGATAATATGCCCAAGAGAACAAGAATCATGCTTTAGGACTCAATTATGACCAAATTGATCAACCCATGCTTTACCCTTATGTTCAAAATGACTTCCATGTTATTGTTATGCATTAAAATTGTCCGATGGATTGTTCATAATGTTAGCCTATGAAATTATTATATGCTTATATGCATTCTTATTCATGTACCAAACCATGATAATCAAGTGCCTCATGAAATTCCCCAATGATTGTATTATGGATTGTGGATTATGGTCGTGAGTCTAGGAAGTGTCATGTCTTGTCATTTTCATGCTATCGAGTCCTAGGGGTACCCGAAAATTTAGCTATATACCTTGAGCCAGTGTCAGTTTTCAAGATACTCTTAGTCAAACCATGCTCAGTAGAATTCAGTTAGACTCATGACTATGAAAAACTCAGAAATCCCAATAATCTCAGAAATTCAGTAATATTAGTAACATTCCGTCAGTCCATGAAACTCAGTTAACTCATTCTAGTTAGTTCAGTTAATCATGTCCAGTGTCTATTCAAATGGGAGTAGGATTTAGCACTGAGATGAACTTGGGTATCAAGACCCTTCTGAAATGCCTTATCTGAGATGATAGATAAAGGGACTCCATGCAATCTAACAACTCTCTAAGATAAAGCTTGGCATAGTCTTTGGCTGAATAAGAAGTATGGACTAGTAAGAAATAAGTTGATTTTGTCATTTTGTCTATAATAACCCAAATTAAGGCATGCTGACGTTATGAACGGGGAAATCCTATTACAAAATCCATGTTAACCTCTCCCCACTTCCAAGTAGGGATGCTGAATTCCTAAATAGTTCTACTAGGCCTTTGGTGCCCAAGCTTAACCTGGTGACAATTAGAGTACTTGGCTAAAAACTCTGCAATATCCCTCTTCATACCACTCCACCAATAGATCTCCCATAAATTACTGTACATCTTAGTGACTCCTAGGTGAATAGAATAACATGAACTATGTGCTTCTGCAAGGATTCTCTGCCTTAACCCATCAATGCATAGCACACAAAGCCTATCCTGACATCAAAACACACCATCTCCCCCTTTGGAGAAAACTTCTACTTTTTTATCTCTGACTAACTCCTTCAACTTAACTAGGATGGGGTCCTTAACTTGCTTTTCTTTCACTTCGGCAACCAAAGAAGATTCTGAACTATTCTGAACCCATACACTACCCTCAACTAAATAACCAAACAAACACCTATTCTAGCAAGTTGATGAACCTCCTTGACTAACTTCTTCTTATCATCCTCAATATAAGCAACACTACCCATAAACAATCTACTAAGGGCATCTTCCACTACATTGTCCTTGACCGAGTGGTACAAAATGCTCATATTATAGTCTTTCAATAATTCCAACCACCTTCTTTAATGAAGATTCAATTTTTTTTTGTAAAAACACATACTGCAAGCTTTTGTGACCCATGAACACATCAACATACACCCTATAGAGATAGTGTCTCCAAATTTTCAAAGCAAACACAATAACTTCTAATTCAAGATCATGGGTAGGATAATTATTGTCATGGGGCTTAAGCTATATAGAGGCATAGGCTATGACCTTACCTTTCTACATCAACACACAACCAAGACCAACTCTTGAAGCATCACAGTAAATTACAAACCCATCTGAACCATCTGAAAATGTCAAAATTAGGGTTAAGGTGACTCGAATCTTCAACTCCTGAAAACTCTTTTCACAAGAATATGACCACTAAAACTTAACTTTCCTGTAGGTTAATGTAGACATGGGGGACGCAATAGACGAAAACCATACAACAAACTATCGGTAATAGCTAGCCTAACCTAAGAAACTTTTGATATCTGACGAAGAGTTGGGTATGGGCCAATTTCTCATATCTTTGTTCTTTTAGGGGTCAACTCTAATGCCATCATCGGAAATAATATTGATAAGGAAAGCTACTTATCTTAGCCAAAATTCACACTTACTGATTTTGGTGAACAACTGATAGGCTCTAAGAATCTACAATATAATGTTAAGATAGTCTGCATGATTATTTTCACTACGGTAATAGAAAAGAATATCATCATGAAGACTATGATGAACATATCAAAGTACTACTTGAACACTTGATTCATCAAGTCCATGAAAATTGTTTGGGCATTCGTTAGTCCAAAGGATATGACTAGAAATTTGAAGTGACCATATCGGGTTTTGAAAGCTATTTTTGAAATGTCACACTCTTTGACTCTGAGCTAAGGATAGCCAGATCTGAGGTCTATCTTCCAGAATTAACTGGCATCCTGAAGTTGGTCGAATAAGTCATCAATTCTGGGTGATTGATGCACTTTCTGAAGAACCTTCTTAATTTTGCACGAAAATGATTGGAGCACCCCATGGGGAAACACTAGACCTTATGAATCATTTATTTTGTAGATCTTTCCACTATTCTTTCAATTCCCAAAGATCAGTTGGACCTATTCCGTAGGGCAGAATAGAGATAGGCTAGGTATCTGGAAGAAGGTCTATTCTGAAGTTTATTTCCCTTTTGGGAGGAACTCCGAGAAGATATTCAAAAAACACATCTGGAAATTCACTTACTAATGAAAGTGACTCGACATTAGGTGTAATGACCTGAGACTACCCCTAGTCCTGACATAGTACTTATGACCTCGAAGGACCATAAGCTAACCCATGAATGATATCTGTTGTGAGCACTGAACAATAATACTAAAATAATTGTTGAATAATAGGCTAAAATGAAATAAGGTTTAAAATTTCTAAAATACTAATAATGAATAATAACATATGAATCTGAAATACTGTCTAAAAATATAGTCTGAAAATCCTCTAACTGAATTTGTCTGAAAGTGAAGTTGATGGGACAATCCCCTAACTAACTCCATCTACTAAAATACTGTTAAGCTGAAGTACAAAAATAAAAGTATATCCATAATAGATTAGGACTCACTGCAAAATCTGCTACTGCTGGCTAAATCTGTCTAAGCACAGTCAGGAATCTGAGCGTTTGAACCTATGATATGAAATATCATAGCACAGGAAAGTATACTTCAGTACATGGGAATGTACTTGTATGCTAAATGAGGTAAGGCTAAATGAAATGGTTCATATGCATAAATAATAACTGACTAAATGATATAGAATAAATGAATATAGAAGTACGTTTATACTATAATTGAGCTTTTCTGAAGCTAAGAACTGAGGTCTGATAACTGTATAACTAATATCTGAAATTACTAATAACTGAATTATTGATAATGACTGACTGTGTTTGATAGTCCTGATTCTGTAAAACTGAGTTGAGTTCTAAATTAAAGACTAAAACTAAAATTGTGGGAGGTAATCATCCAACCGATATACCCCAAATAAGAGAAGATAACTGAGTTGGAGTCCAATCTGTAACCCCAATTTGAAGGGTGTCAGTGCCATGCAATGGGTAAATAAAACTACTGTGGAGTCAGTCCTAACTAACGGATGACCCCTGAGATCAGTCCTAATCTAGCGAGTGATCCCAAAGTATGTCAGTCCTATCTAATGGGAGACATCTCATAACCTACGCTGGCTACGTAGTTCTGGAGCTTAAAGATTACTTCTAGGGACCCAGTCCTAACTATCGGGTGTGCCACCATCCCTAGGATCGCTCACTGCTAAATCCTACACCTAAATGTAAGACACTAAACTAGTCTGGACTGATACTGAGAATACTAAGTTTTCCTAAGTTCTATAACTGATTGAATTCTACTGTGTTTTGTAATGGACTGAGAGTATTACTGATCGTGATATGATTGATACTATTTTATTACTAACACTGGCTCTAAGTAACA
>NW_025895913.1:0-1202 GCF_002878395.1 Capsicum annuum
GGGAATTATGAATTTAGCTATTCATAATCATAAATAAATATACCTGTTCGGGTAGGTTTGATATTTCTGAGGTTTATTCCTCCATAGCTTTTTCCATTGAAATATATCTGTTTTTTAATAACTAAGCAAAATATTTGTTGCGGACAGGAGAGAGTATTTGTGCTTCAACACATGAAGGCTTGCTTTGCAATGCCTTCAGTTCCTCTTATTTATAGAATGAATCTTTACAAAAGTATTTACATTTCTTGCACGTTTTCTAAAATTAGTCTAAAAAAAGTCTCCTAACGAGACAAGAATTATTAGTACTATAGCCTAAAAAGTCTAAAAGGCTAAAAAAGGCTAAAAATCTAGCCTATACAACAACTTTACGTAAAATGAATTTAATATCTTGTCTTCTATTATTACTCCATTGATATCTTCTCGTTATCGTATCTGCTACTTTTTCATATCTCCATTATTGCTTCTTATCTTGTATCTTCCAGCTGGCATGCTTATCTTCTTTATTCTTTTATTCTAGGTGGACTTCTGGGATAATATTATCTTCTCTATTACATCTTGAACATTGATGGTCTGGATATTTGTGTCCAATTATCTTGCAATATCTTGTCAATAATCCGTCTAAAATAAATCCTCTCTTAATTGCTCTTACAGTAGATTGTTTTTCTGAGTTAAGTAATGTCATTATCCATTGCCTAACATCATCCATATCTATTTGTCGTAGTTCTTTTGAATTTGAATAAATCATCTGATGGTCTCTTGAATAATAGCTCCATATTGGATTTCATTGGTATAATTATTTGCTAATTCTTGAATAATTGTAGCTAGTCCAATGAGTCGTTTATTTGCGTAGAAATCAAGTATCTCAATTCTGGGTATCTCTGGATGTTGCATAATATCTTCCGGTATAATCATATCTCTGGTTAATCCTATTTTTACAACTTGTATAACTGGTTTTATTTCATCGTATAATATCTCTGCTGGTGCAGTATAACACTTTATATAAAATAGATTTCCTTTGGTTATTCTTTTATAGGTGGTGAATATTTTATGTAATTCTTCCATAGCTGTTAGTTCTTCTCCGTCGTGGGTGTATATGGTATTTAATAATCCATAGTCAACATAAGTTTTTATTAAGCTTGGGTTGGTTTTGGGCAGTGCAATTAGATTGTTGTAACCTTGTAATTTTTGGGTTATATAATTTG
>NW_025895914.1:0-1156 GCF_002878395.1 Capsicum annuum
TAGTTAAAACTTGCTATGAATATGGACTACTCAGTACTGTATATACCTCTGACGGAAATGAGATATCCACTATACCGGAAATATATGAAGCATTTAGCATTTTTAAAAGAATAATCAAAGGTACCCTATTTTTTATAAAAATTTACACGGCACCAGCAGAGATATTATATGATGAAGTTAAAAAAGCCATACAAGTTGTAAAGATAGGAATGACACGAGACATGATTATACCACAAGATATTATTCCACAACCAAAAATACCTAGAATTGAGATACCAAAATTTTATGCGAATAAGAGGATTATTGGACTATCTACAATTTTTCAAGAGCTAGCGAACACATACTGCAACCAAAATCCCATATAGAGTTATTATTCAAGAAATCATGTACTAATATATTCAAATTCAAAGGAATTACGAGAAACAGATATGGAAACTATTAGGCAATGGATTCTGACGTTACTCAAACCAGAGACAGAACCTATCGCCAGAGCTATCAGAGAAAAATTTATTTCAGAAGAATTATTAACCAGATATTGCAAGACAATTGGACATAAATATCCAGATCAGAAATGTTCAAAATGTAATGGGGGAGATAATGATATCCCAGAAGTTCAGCTAGAATAGAAGAAAAATCAACCAAGTAGATACGAACGTCAGCCGGAAGATACAAGATAAGAAGCAATAATGGAGATATGAAAAAGCAGCAGATACGACAACGAGAAGATATCAACGGAGTAATAATAGAAGACAAGCTATTAAATTGTGAAAGCGACATGTAAACTTTCACAATTTACTTTACGTAAAATATTGAAAACTTTTGTATAGGCTAAACTTTTAGGTTTTAGGTTTTTTGACTATTATTAGTCTAGGCATTAATAATTTTTGTCTTATTAGGAGACTTTTTGTAAAGTAGACTAATTTTAAAAAACATGAATACTCTTGTAAAGATTCATTCAATCTATAAATAAGATGAACCGAAGGCATTGCAAAGCAAACCTTCATGTGCTGAAGCACAAATACTCTCTCTTGTCCACAACAAATATTTTGCTTAGATATTAAAAAACAGATTTATTTCAATGGAAAAAGCTATGGAGGAATAAACCTTAGAAATATCAAACCTACCCGAACAGGTATATTTATTTATGATTATGAAT
>NW_025895915.1:0-1203 GCF_002878395.1 Capsicum annuum
CATCCTCTATTAATTGTGCATTTCTAGATCTATTATTATTTCTCTTTGGACAAGTATTTGCTAAATGCTCTATACTTCCGAAAGTAAAACATTAAAATTTATTCTTATAGGTTCTACCAGTGTTATATTTTTCTCACATGTTTATTCTTATCAAAGTATGGTTTTCTCGCATTTGATCTCCTCAAGTAATCTTTCTTTCTAGGGCGATAGTCTTTTTTATATGTCTTTTTTATATTTTTTCTTTTTATAATCTTGGTCATAATGTTGAGTAGTATATATGGTCTTACAAAAATCTGCATCACTTCTTTTTAATTGTTTTTGTATCTGTATATTAGTACATTTTTCTTGTAATATATCCATTACATGTTGTATTTTTTGTCCTATTGACCATGGGTTGTTTGGGTTTTGTATTACTCCTTCTTTTTTAGACCATTTTTCTTCTATCTCTCTTCCTAAAGCTCCTGATAATTTATTACATAATCTAGCTCCTAGAGTATGATCAAATGAGTTTCCACTAATTGTACTATAATAAAAGTAATCATTTAAAAATTATTTAATTCTTGACCAATGATTAATACTTAATTGTTCTAAATTTATTAAAGCTCTTTGTTGTAACACTACCAATCCACTATTGGGATCCTGGCCTGTTAGTAGAGTATGTACTTTGTTTACAAAATTGTACGGATTTGAGCCTAGTTCTACTAATTCTTGAAAGTATTGTGGGAATATTATTTTATAAGCTTCCTAAAGTGCTTTAGTACTTTCTCCTAGAAATGTTTCTAAATATCTATACATAATTTTTGCATCTGGTTCTTGATTACCCTGTATATGTTGTATGTAGTCTGCTACAACTACATTTTTCCATATGTTTATTACATGATTCCATGCTTGAGGGTCATGGGCTGTCAAGTTTAAAATTTTTCCTTTATTACTTCCTTCTTGTAATCTATGGGTTCTTCTATTGGCATTCTTTTTCCTCTAGGTTTTATGTCTTGTTCTGTAAGAGTGTTTGGGTTTGTTCTAAATACTCTATGTCTTGGTAAATTTTCTGTTGTTAATGGTACATTTTTTATACCGGTTGTTCTTTGGAAAGGGCTTGAGGAACTTGTTGCGCTTTCCATAAATTCCTTTATACTTTCTTCTATACTATAATTTAATTCTTCGTCTTCACCTTTTAGTTCCTTTTTTCGTGTATAGCCATAA
>NW_025895916.1:0-1091 GCF_002878395.1 Capsicum annuum
CTCTCCTTTGGACATTGTACGTTGGACATTGTACGTTGGTCAGTGCAACATAGACAGAGGAGTTGCAATTTTGATTTTTTGGATGCTTAATAATGCCCTGGAAATCACTCTCCTTCTCCTCTTAGCCCTAATCTATAATGGAGCGGATGGAAATAAAATTTTCTTTGATGGAATGAGACCCCTCTTAGATGTCAATTCCTTTATAGAAGCATTTAATGCATTAATAGCATTAATCACTACATCATGTTTCGCTCTGCAGTCTTGACATTTGCATGCAGAACATTCACTGGAATAGGCAAAATCTGTATAACCAGTATGATCATACTCATAATGGCTTTCTTTAAATACTGTAAGAGGAGCATCATTAGCACCAACAGCAGCACCACTACCACCACCAACAGCTTCATCACCACTAAGAATATCAACAACAACAAGCCCACCCTCCAAAATTATTTTTCTTGTAGGGTTGTTGCTCCAAACAATTTCATTTTTATTCTGTCGATGACCTTAGGGTTCGATAAAGTTTTCACAGACCGTAAAATAAGAAAAAATGACATCTTCAACTCTTGATTGGTTGGAAATAGCGATGGATGCACAATCTAACATAAATCATTACATATATTAGAATGATGATTAGATCATTACAAAAATCATTAATTAAAAGAAAAAATTAATTATAATTATACTTACTGCATCCTTCGGGGGGTTGAAGAGATCAAGAAATTTTGCGTTTTTATCAGTTTTGGCCGCCAACCATCTCAAGATTCTTGGACAAGAAACTCCTTCCTGGTAGTTTACTTGTTGTCTCAAATAAGGAATGGCTTCAAACACCCAAGCCTATAAAATAATGCCAATAAATCAAAACCATTATTGAGTGAAAAAAATGAATGATATCATAATAGAAGAAAGAAACATTTACCATGAAAGCCCATGAGAAGCCATATAACTTGACTGTCTTTGGCGCTAACGGAGTCAACAAATATTTGACAGTCATTTTGAAGCTTTCATACCACCAAGGACAACGGTTAAATTCCTCAAGATCCTCGGAGAGCTTTATTAAACTGAGGCTTATGTTGTTGTTAATGTCTTTC
>NW_025895917.1:0-1005 GCF_002878395.1 Capsicum annuum
ATAGATGTTGAAGAGACAGATAATTATGATTCAGAAGATAGTGAAACATATACAGAAATATTAACAAATACAAAAAATTTAGAAATCAATGAAAAACAAGAAGTAATTAATGAAAAAAACTTAGAAAATATCAACACAGAAATAAATACTCTTGATAAAAAAAAGATGAAAATATAATACTTAGAACATCAGAAATAAGAAAATCTATATATTATAAGAATAAGTTTAAAAGATATAATCTAAATAATGATTATGACAAATGGACACCAAAACAAATAGTTAATAAAAATTATAACTTTTTAGACTTAGACCGTGTAAAAGAAACAGAAAAAACAATACAATTATGGATAGGATATATGACAAAACAATTATTAGATAATAAGATAAACCTAATAGATGCACCAGAATATATAGAAAGAACACTAATAGGAATAGTGAAATTATGGTTTTCAAATTTAACTAAAAATAGTAAGAAGGTATTAAGAACTAACAAACCTACAGAAGAAACATCATCAACAACAACTAAACTAACACCTATAGAATTATTAAAAAAATATGAAATAGCTATAAAAGATGAATTTGGTAGTATGACAATAATAGAAGAAGAACAAGATGAAGAAAAAGATACAAATAAGAATTTAATGTTAAAATTAGCAATATGTAATATGTGTTATATAGATGAATATACTTGCGCATTTAAAGAATATTATTATAAAAGAGCATATAATATAGAAGAAAGTAAAGAAATAAGAAAATTATATTTTAATAAATTACCTGAACCATTTAGTTCCAAGATAATAAAGAGTTGGGAAGAAGCAAAAATAATAGATACTCTAGGAACAAAAATAAATTTTTTACAACAATGGTATAGAAACTTATGTGAAAAATATAGAGAAGAATTAAAAATGGAAAAAAACATTGATAAGAAATTTAGCATGTTGTAAAAATAAAATAGCACCCCAATTCGGATGTAAAGAAAGATATTATAAGAAAAGAAAAAGACAT
>NW_025895918.1:0-1027 GCF_002878395.1 Capsicum annuum
AGGATGGCATAGTTCTTAGGGATTTTTCTCCGTTTTCACTTTGCTAATAAACTTCTTAACATATTATTCTTCGAATAATTCTACTATAAAGTAACTAATATGAATTTATTTTATCATACCATGATTGTTGGGAATTATGAATTTAGCTATTCATAATCATAAATAAATATACCTATTCGGGTAGGTAATGGATCTATTTTTATTTGTGCGTGGATATTTCTTAACTTCTCTAATCATTTTTATTTTTAGTTTATTTATTTTAATTTTATTAGTGTTCATATCTTGGGGGGTGATTAGATGGTATTTCATTAAATGCTTTACTGTAATATTGTTTAGTTTTTTTCTCTTAGTCTTTGTAATTCTTGTATATTATTTTGGAGGTATTCTAAATATTCTATATCTTTCGTTCTAAAATATTCAATTAAATTCTCTTTCATAAGTATTTATGTTAATCTTATTTCTTCCATATCTTGTCTCCAATATTTGAAATACTCATAGTCTATCATTTTATCCTAAAGTAGTTGTGATACTGCAAATTTTTTTGTAATAATTTATTCTAATTGTACTATATCTAATATTAAATTCTAGGTTATCTATTTCGTTAATTATTCTATCTTTTTCGTCTATGAATAATTTCATGTTTAAATCATATTCTAAACTGTCTTTTAATTCTAGTTGTTTTATGGTTTTATTTATCCAAATTAATCTTTCTTTTAATTGTTCTCTTTCTTTTCTAAGCTGGTTTCTATAATTAATTTCTTCGTATAGCCAACTTTGTTTTTTTCTAACTCTCTGAATATATTCTAGTATTTTTAATCTGTATAATATCCATCTGAATAATAACTGTCTTAATTATTTCTACCATAGAAATCTATATTTTCTAATTCATCTTCTATCCAATTAGTACTTAGTAACTCATCTTCATAATCAAATATTTTTTTCCCATATTATTTTCTTTATGTCTTCTAATTCTAAGTCTTTTATGATATATAAAACTAGTATCTTAGTTTCATCAAATATATATCTT
>NW_025895919.1:0-1468 GCF_002878395.1 Capsicum annuum
TTTTTGAAAAAAAATAATATTGAAATTTAAATATATATATATATATATATATATATATATATTTAAAAAAAGAATGACCACACGTGGTCGGTTTTAAAAAAGCTACCACGTTTTTTCCGATCACGCGTTTTGGTCATTTTTTTTGATTGTAAATGCAGGAAAACCGACCAGTCGATTTTTCTATTTTTTTTAGTAGTGTCTGTCTCCAATAGATCCTCAACAAAAATCCACTAATTAAATTATCAGAAAAATGGCTTCATATTTCATATATTCTCCAATCAATAGCATAACATGGCTACAACTCTATGAAAACTAAACTAAAACCACAGTAAAAAAATATCACAAACATTATAGTAGTAAAAAATTTGATGCATAACCGACAAACCCAATTATCAAAAAAAAAATCAAGAACAAAAAGCAGTTACAAATATATGGTAAAAGGTGGCTTCAACAACAACGTTGGCAAGGGAAGAATCCTTGAGTGTTGATGCTTGTTTCAAAAAGTACTTGATGTGATAACTGTAGATGGTTGTCTATGTCGTAAAAGTTATTAAATTTTAAATCATTACATATACTTAAAAGATCTTTCTTCGCATCCAAATTGAGATGCTATTTTATCTTTGTAACATGCTAAATTATATCCACGCACAAATAAAAATAGATCCATTCTACTTATAATAGATCTATTTTACCACACAAGTTATCCGCACTCCCTACAATTTGGTATCAAAGCCTATGCTGTTTAAAGTTACGGAAGTAGTATATATTTGGATTTATTTGATTAATTTATTAATTATGACTGACTTATTTGATAAAAATAAATTTAGATATTCCCCAAAATATTATTTAGATGAATAAAGTACAAAAATTATAAAAATATAAAGAATTAAAGCAAATAATATCTAAAAAACATAAATAATTAAAAATAAGGATAGAAAGACTACAATATAACATAATTGCCGGAGTTAGTAAAAACTCAATAAATGCACAAAAAGAAGAAATATCAAATTTAGAATCGACAATAGATAGTCTAGAATATACATACCAACATGATCTATTAACAATTAAATAAAAAATGAACAAAGAAGAATTTACAATAGATGAAAAAATATATGAAAACCATGAAGGATTAAAAATAAAAATAGTATTTCTAATCTAGGAAGAAGGTATAAGAAAATAGGTGAACATTTATATTTAATGTTAGAAAAAGAAGAATTAAAATTAGAAGATAAATTGATAGTTATGGTAAGAATAGAAAAAGAAAATGAAGAAGTAGAAAGAAAAAAGGAAATAGAAAAATAAAACAACAAACTACAGAAGAAATACGAAAAATAGAAGAAACTAAAAATAGTAGGATTGCTGAATTAGAAAGATAACTACAAATGCTAAAAGATTTGTATGAAAAGAGACAGAAAGAAAAAAAAGAAAAAGATAAAGAACAAAAATTATTAAATGAGATAAATCAATT
>NW_025895920.1:0-1049 GCF_002878395.1 Capsicum annuum
TCACTTGAGAAGTGAATTAGTGACTTGAAAATGTTTGAATGTAGTTACTTAAAAGGTGATCTTGTGTTTCGAATTTAGTAAAGTGTGGTCACTCGAGAAGTGAATAAATGATTTGATAATGATCAGGTGTAGTCACTTGAGAAGTGAATTGGTGACTTATGTTTTGAACTTAGTTATTTGAAAGGTGACCTTGTGTTTTGAAAATGATTATGTATAGTTATTTGAGGATGTGAACTTGTGTTTTGAAAATGGGTAAGTCTAGGGACTTTAAATGTAAATTAGTCACTTGAAATTAATTAAGAATAATGTTTTGAAATGTAAACTAGTTACTTGAAATTGATTAAGAATAATGTAGTCACTTGAGAGGTGACTTGTGTTTTGAACTTAGTTATTTGAAAGGTGACCTTGTGTTTTGAAAATTATTGTGTGTAGTTATTTGAGAATGTGAACTTGTGTTTTGAAAATGTTTAAGTCTAGGGACTATAAATGTAAACTCGTTACTTGAAATTGATTAAGACTCATGTTTTGAAATGTAAACTTGTTACTTGAAATTGATTAAGAGTAATGTAGTCACTTGAGAGATGAAGTGTTTTGAATTTAGTAAAGTGTGGTCACTTGAGAAGTGAAGTAGTGACTTGAAAATGTGTAAGTGTGGTTAGTTGAAAGGTGAATTTGTGTTTTGAATTTAGTTATGAGTGGTCACTTGAGAAGTGAAGTAGTGACTTAAAAATGTTTTAAGTGTGGTTAGTTGAAAGGTGAATTTATGTTTTGAATTTAGTTAATAATGATCACTTGAGAAGTGAAGTAGTGATTTGAAAATGTTTAAGTGTGGTTAGTTGAAGGTGAACTTTTGTTTTGAATTTAGTTAAGTGTGGGCACTTGAGAAGTGAAATAGTGACCTGAAAATGTTTAAGTGTGGTTAGTTGAAAGGTGAATTTGTGTTTTGAATTTAGTTAAGTGTGGTCACTTGAGAAGTGAAGTGGTGACTTGAAAATGTTCAATTGTGGTTAGTTGAAAGGTGAACTTTTGTTTTGAATTTAGTTAAGTGT
>NW_025895921.1:0-2172 GCF_002878395.1 Capsicum annuum
TGAGAAAGAAAGGATGTGAGGAGCTAAGCATAATTTTTACTAACAATGCTACTATCCTAAAAATTAGTCAAAAGTTTTTTTTGGAAGGAACCAATGAAACTCAGGTACAAGTATTAGCATTGATTCTAGCAAGTATTCATTAGCAGCTTCACCGGAAATATCTTCACATATATTGATGTTTAAGTCACTTTGTCCAACTCTACTCTGACAGCATGCCAATCCTTCTGCAATTAATGAAGTTCAAATCATCCTTACAACTTTTTGTGTTAAACAGCTCACAACATATTAAGGATAAAAGCATAAGTTCAAAGTTGAGTTTCCAAATATCAAAACATGTCATTGTAACCAAGAATAAAGAGTGTCATATAATATGTTATGTAACAGAGTGAGTATAGCTTTACTGAGGATATGACTCTGGAGATTTGAATAGGATAGGCAAGTCGGAAAGAGGACTCACAAGGTTCATTGGCTTCACACCAGGAAATAGAGGTACAATTTTGGTTGGAAAAATTTGGGCTGTGGATATCTTAAAGTAGGGGTATCCACGGGTGTAAGCTATTACATATGATATTGCTGCAACCGTGGGTATCCTCATCACAAGAAGCACTTGAGGTCTATCACGGGAATATGATCCAAAGAGTTATCATGGGTGGAAGTGAATCACAAAATCAAGTGGATAGAATATATCTACATGACTCAGTATAAGTTGGTTTTGAAAATGCAAGGATCCTATGCAAGATATATATCACTTACACTTGTGTTCTAGAGCGACTTCATAAACCCTGACAATGGCATTATTTTACTTCAACATCAAATTGTTACTCCCCCAAATGGTGTTACAGGCGATGGCAAAGAACGGAGAGCCCACTATGATTTTCTATGATATTTGAATGTAATTTAACTGGTGGATGTTTTAAGGCAATACAAAGGAACTATGTTGCTTGGACTCTCCAAATAATGATACCGCACCCCTGGCTGTCAGATCCTCCAAGAAGGCACTACTTTTGGAGGATCCGACACCCACATGGCGACAGTTTTGAAGAGTCCGGGCACAATGGCAAAAGAATGAAGGAAAAAGAGAAGTTCCTTTATGTTTCTTTAATGCTTTTGTGCAATAAATCTTCGAGGCTATATTTCTGACTACACAATATAACGCAAAATCATGATAGAAGCATCCAAGTGATATTCCTTGTGCCAAATTTGGCAGAGGATGACATAACTTTTCTAAACATTAACTAGTTTCTCACCTTGAGTTATCATCCAACAAAAGGGAGTTGCTCTCGGGATCGTTTGAGTCCTCTGTCAGAAGTACCCCCATGCATCACTGGTTCAATATGCACATCATTCCTAGCAGCACTGGTGCTGCCAATTTCCAAAGGATGAGGTGCACTAACAATTTCAAAAGACCAGTTCAGTGATTTCACAAACAAGGACTACAAAGATCGATCTACATCGCAGCAATAAGGTGAAAGAAATCATGAATTTAACGAACACGAAACACACAAAAGAATTGAATTGATTGATTTTAAATGCAAACGTTACTAACTCCCTTCTGGATAGAGTGTATAATAGGTCTAAATTCCTGCTAGGAATGTACTAGTGACTTTCACACCAATGACAAAAGTGTTGCAATGAGTGCAAAAACAGTCCATGGAGAAGTAAAATGACTCAATTTAAATGAGTGTTCTTCCACTCAGCAATCCATATTTTGCTTTTGCTATAGTAATGTTTCACAATTTTGTCTTTCACATCAACATCGGCATATACTATACTATACTGTATCATCAGCAAAAATATAACTAAATAGACCTTTTAATTGAAACTTTGATTAACTAACTAAAGAAAGATCACAACTTACCTTGCCTCCCCGTTTCACAGATGGAACTTAGGATCAGCAGGTCGAAAGTAATGGGTGCTATGATGCTCCACTCTCAAAATCGAAGTCAATACATCAATTTTCTCAATATTCACCTTCAAGGATATCATCTTAAAGTGATAGATACCCTCGGTCGTCATCGGGATGACGGCCATAAGCAGTCCACCAGGGCAAGGAATTAGAGCCCATTCGACATCAGAGATGATGTCCAGAGAAGTGATCCCCAACAGTGTTCGAATGTCCTCATCTGTGTTGACTAATTCTTCAATAATGTGCAAGTCTTGTTATGGTCCTGT
>NW_025895922.1:0-1064 GCF_002878395.1 Capsicum annuum
TAATATTACTTTAACGGTTACGTTGTTTTGGCATTAACTAATGAACTCTACGTGGCATAACAAACTAAAGAAAGACACAAAAGTTTTGTTTCAAACAGATCAAGAAAGAATCTTTTGACTTTTTGAATCAAAGAAATAGAGCCACATTTGTTAAACTGTTTTGTCCCTACAGTTGAACTAAGAGCACCACGAGTGGACAAATCAGTCCAGGAAATGTGGCTCTATTTCTTTGTTTCAAAAAGACAAAATATTCTTTCTTGAACTGTTTGAAACAAAACTTTTGTGTCATTCTTCAGTTTATTATGCCACGTAGAATTCATTAGTTCAAGGCAAAAATAACATAATTGTTCAAGTAACAATACCTGAGGAAAGCACAAACACCTTGAAAAAAATTAAGGATTTTAAACCCAAAATTTGAGAAAAATGCAATAAATGTGAGTGAATCCAAGTGGAGATTACAATTTGAAGTATTTATTCATGTCAATCAATTTTTTTTCCCAATTTCGGTCTAAAATTTAAGTATATACACAAACCCCACTTTGTATAACCTCTCATAGAATCAGCATTTGTTGTGTCTGAGTTTAGTTTTTTCTGCTCGAGTGTTATTTATTTTTTGGGGTTCTTAAGGAAGGGGAATTGATAAAAGATTCTGAGTTACTATCTAACCTAGCATTTGGACCTAGATTATGATACCTACTATTATCAACATGTTCGTTGCACATAGATAGGGAAAAAGGATCAGTCAAAATGATTCATCTTGAATCTTGTTTATTTTGAAGGAAGTTGGTCCATCCTTAACTGGATCTTCCAAATTGCCTTCAAATGCCGACACTGGTGAGCTTCCACCGCAAGCTGAGCCTGAAAATGTTGCTCCATTCTTAGGTCAATCACTTAAATTGCTAGGGAAAGATCAAATAATGACTTTTATAAAGAGAACTGAAAATGATAAAAATGACAAAATAGGTCGAAATGATGGTGAATAATTTTCATCAATTTCAACAAGAGATTCACCAAAAGCTATAACCAAGAAGAGAGTCTCTCAACTTTCATTGGATGCTTCAGAA
>NW_025895923.1:0-1526 GCF_002878395.1 Capsicum annuum
AAAATGAGAATCTTTTTCAAATATCCCCAAGCGAGTTGCGAGCCACACCAAAGCATATAATGCTCAAGAATGGTATTTTCGGGTAGCCCCGAAGACTGGTTTAATACCCATTTATTAAGGACCTTTTGAATTGTCTATCTCATTTCTTGAGATCATGAAAGACGAATAAAGACGCCTTATCTACTTTATGAATATTGTATTTAGAATTCTTTATATAAAAAGAGTCGCTAGCATAAGCGACTTTATGTTTATTAAATATTTACTTTGAGTGCAGGTGCATTTAAGGAAGTCGGCACAATAAATGCAACAATCAAAGGATTACTCAATAGGAGGAAGATCCAAAAGTCATCCTCAAAATTTGCCTTGAAGCTAAGTAAACGGTATTTGAGTAATCCCCAAACAAGAGTTTTGCCTCATTTACTTGCATTCGGTGGATCTGCTATTTAATTATTTCTTCAAAAAGAGAAGATTAATAGCAGAATAAGTCATTCAAGTTATGATGCTCAGTATTAGTTATTAAACTATCATAAAGCTTGATTGTGGTCGCTAGTGAGAGCGACATTGTGTCTACTAACTGTCTACCTTGAGTACAAGTACATGTAGAAAGCAAAACGCAGACCGATGGAATCAGGTGAAACAATTTTCAAATCATCTGAAGAACCATTTCATATCATCTCATTGCCGAGAGGGCCATTTCATGCCATTGCCGAGAGGACCATTTTATGCCATTTCCAAGAGGGCCATTTCATGCAATTGCTGAGAGGGCTATTTCATATTATCTCATTGCCAAAAAGGTCATTTCATGCCATTGCCGCTAGGGACATTTCATTTCATCGCCAAGAGGGCCATTTCATCTCATTTTATTATCGAGAAGGCCATTGTATCTAATATCTATTGACATGCGAGATAACATACACTGGCATCGAGGATATCATCAGTATCTAATATCTGTTGGCACGTGAGATAGCATACGCTTACGTCGAGAATATCATCAGCAATCAATATCTATTGACACATGATATAGATGTTGACACACGAGATATCATATGCTAGCATCGAGGATATCATCATCATCTAATATCTATTGATACGTGAGATAGCATATGCTAGCGTCGAGGATATCATCAGCATCTAATATCTATTGACACGTGAGATAGCATAGTTGTCCTCAAGGATATCCTCAGCATCTAATATCTATTGACATACGAGATAGAATATGCAGGCGTCGAAGATATCATCAATATCTAATATTTGTTGACACGCGAGATAGCATACGCTGGCGTCGAGGATATTATTAGTATTTAATATTTGTGTACACTCGAGATATATATGCTAGCATCAAGGATATCTCATCATTTTGTGAATCTCTTTTTTGTGCTTCTTCTAAGTAAACACTGACACTTGTTTCTTTGATTTCATCATGATCGCCCAGGTTGACTGTTTCAGTTTCCTCCAGGTTGCGCTTCTCTCGATTCTCAAATTCTTCCATATCTTCAATAACTGCTCCTCATTACTTTCCTTTCAAT
>NW_025895924.1:0-1168 GCF_002878395.1 Capsicum annuum
TTAGGCCACGTAGTAATCCTTAGAACCACTACTTTATCTAGTTTTTGCCTATAAAAGGCGTACATTTCTTAGAAGGAAGGTAGAGTGAAATCAACCAAATTCAAAACCTACTTGGAATGTTTAAACCCTTCCTCCCAAAAAACTTATCCAAGCCAGTCTTTTTTGTATAAACTTTGTATCATTATGATTTAAATTAAAGCTCCAAGTTTTCTATTCGATCTTAAGGGGGTTCCCGAAAGGGAAACCTCTCTCCTAGTTACTCCATGTAAGTTCTTATTTACATATTTTCCCCACAAAAATATTTATGTTCTTATATCCATGTTTAACGTTATTCTACATATTTTTTGTAAATCATGTAAATTAAATTATTTATAAAATTATTACCCTTAGTATATGGTTAGCCTCTTAATTTCTTAATACCAACGATGGATGGATTAACCTGTAAATTCCTAGGAATTCTGGCCTTGATAGTCCAATAGGTCTGCAAAATAGACAAAGGACGAGTGTTAACTGCCAGACAAAAATTTTTCGGGGTGTGGTTAAAGAAGTACGATGTTAAGAACATAGATTAAGAGGAAGAGATGAATAGGGTAAAGTGAAAAGAAAAAAAAATCTGGGGAAAATATAAACTATAAGAATGATAAACATGAAGAAACAGTAGGAAAGAGGGAGTACTGGGTAGGTTTTACAAACTGATATACTAAAAAATCAATCATTATTCACTGAAATATATCCTCGTTTTTATTATCTTTGATTATCTTTGTGAAATATAATATTATTTTGAAATATAATATTATTGAGATATACCACTGTTTGTATTGAAATATACCACTGTTTCACTGTTTTTATTGAAATATACAACTGTTTTGGTATCAGAGCGAGAAGGTTTTGGGAACATTACCTACTAACTCGCAAAAGTTTATAAACTTTATATGAAAAGACATAGATCCTTCCAAGACATAAGGTGTAGCTATTTCTATTTATATAGAGAAATCATAAAAAGAAATAATATAATAGCTAGAAAACATAATCTAGAAGAAAGTCTAAGAAGGTTATTAGAAGCAAACAGATTACATAAATCCTATAATACATCTAGACAAGTTTGTGAAGATTTAGTAAGTGCGTTAAATTGGAAAATACAAGGTTGTGAGAGAGATTTAGAAAATAA
>NW_025895925.1:0-2563 GCF_002878395.1 Capsicum annuum
TATATATATATATATATATATATATATATATTGCATGTGTGTGTATAGGACGACATATCTCTCCCACCATAAGAAAAAATATTAGAGTCCTAAATATAAGAGAATGTTTTATTGTTAATAAGCAACATTAAACAAAAATGTATAAAATCAACAATACAATTAAACCTAATCTTTACACAAAAAAATTTTCAAAGCCGATCAATATTTATCTACCACCTGTAAAAAAAATTAATAAAAAATGAGAGAAAAATATTTCAACATTAAAATTGATATCTATTTTGGATTTGTTCCTATAAATTTCGCTATTTTTGAAAAATTTAGCATAATGCAAGCAAACCACTTGAATCCAAATCAAAATAAGAAAAGAAAGAAAGTAGAAGTAAAAGAAAGATGATTTTTTAGGGTAAAATTTAATTTACTACCTGATATGCATTGCACATGTTTTCATATTAAGGAAGAAAGTTGCGTGTATTTGTTTGGCCAATTTTAAATGTTTAGTCACAAAATTCGATAACATCGTTCACACGAGAACATTATGTGAGATAATTGACATTTTAATTTAGTTAAAGTAAATCTTAAGACTTCCTATCTAGAACATAATTATACTAAATTTCAACATTCTAAATTAACAAAGTTGTATGGAATATTTACAATTATGTTAAATAGTCCAAATAAGGAAATGATTTATATAATATAAATTTGATTCGATTTTAAATTCCTAAATTTTAGTATTACATACCTTATCAATAGCATGTTTAGCCAAAGCTTCTTAAAGAACTTATTTTTAAAGTACTTTTCAAAAAAGTACTTTAGGTGGAAAGCAACTTGCATTTTTAATAAGTTAAAAAAAAAATTGAGCAGTATTGCTGGCGAAAATTTATTTAAGGTAACAAAAAGTGATTTAGAAGGTAAAATAATTTATTTAGAATCTATAAATTAATTTTTTTAACTTCGGCACGTATAAACATACAATAATGACAAAATAAACGTTATAAAGGAAAAAAGAAACTCTCATGATCTTTATCATGATTGAAGAGAAATATAAAATTGTCTATATGGTTCAAATTAATAAGATAAGATATTTTTCAAATGTACAACTTTCTAAAGTGTTACTATATTTAATTCACATATAAAAATTATATTTTTTCATGATAAATGTTTGCTCGATATCAATGAATTATCATAAAGACTTTTAAAACTTCTACAAAAACTAAACTGCTCCAAATAATTAACATTACTCATATTTCGTCATTGTCTTTTTACAACTTTTATAAAATTAAACACGAAAACAAAATATTACTTATAAAGTCCTAAATATTAAGCCTTTTACCTAATTTAACTCGGTAAGTATTTAACAATTATAATTTAGTTGATTTGGAAGTTTGAAATATTAGAAAAATAATTAAAAGTCAAATTAATTAAATGTGAAATTTACTTTTAAAGAATAAAGTCATTTTACTAAGGACCCTTGACATGATTTCAAATCATAAGGGTGATTTGAAGTTGAAATTTTATTTGGACATGTAATTTAAATTTGAGAAAATACATAAAGGTCCCCCTGATCTTGGCCGACTTTTTCAAAAGATACCTAAACTATACTTTCGGCCTATTACCCTACGAATCTTACTTAAATCGTTGCAAATACACCATTTTTTGATGAATTCCAGTCACAAAAAAGAGAGTGAATACACGCACCAATCAGATTCTGCCACATGTTAAATAATTTAATTTCATATTTTATTTATATTTTTGAATAAAATTTTTCTTTTTATTTTATTTATCACCCCACCCCACCCCCTCTCCCCCACCCTACCCCGTCCAACATCTCCCTCCCCATCCCCCATCCAGCAACTTCCCTCCACCCCACCCCCATCCAGTTGCTGATTTCTCCATTCTTCTTTCTCTTTGGATTTCAGTGTTAATTTTGTGGTTCAGTGATTTCAATTTCGTGTTTATGTTAATTTTGTATTGCTTCCTAATTTTGTATTAATTTATGTGTTTGTTGATTGTCTAATGATAAGATCAAAACTTCATTAAAATGGAGATTTATAGTTCTTTTTAAGAGGATATATATTGGGTTTTATAAAATTGTTCAAATGTAAAAAAAAAAATTGAAATAAGAACTTGAAATTAAAGAAAGTAAATATGGTAATGGTAAAAGGTGAGAAGAGTTATGGTGATGATTGAGATGATTGAGGAGAAAGAGAGTTATAGTGATGATGATGTTGTTGTTGTTGCTGCTGTAATTGATATTGTTGTTGAGTTATGGTGATGAAGAAGAAGCTGTCAATGAGGAAGAAGACAATGGAGGGTGGAGGTATTGCGGCGGGAGGGGGGTATGGAATAATTTTAAAAAGTTAATAAATGTTGATTTTTTTAAAAAAGAAGATAAATTATATATCAAATTATTTACACGTGGCAGCTTTAATTGGTAAAAAAAATCAATTTTGACCCTTTTCACACGCCTGTTGTGCGTGTATACACACAGACGGTTAAAATGGTGTATTTGCAACTATTTAAGTAAGATTCGTGAGGTAATAGGTTTTGGAAAACTCGGACAAAA
>NW_025895926.1:0-1151 GCF_002878395.1 Capsicum annuum
AAAAAAATGAATAATTTATATGTATGATGGTGCGAAGACTCGTGTGAAGACGGTAGGTGGAGATTCGGAGCACTTCACAGTTTTGATAGGGTTGCACCAAGGATCGACTCTTAGCCCGTTTCTATTTGCCTTAGTGATGGATGTTTTGACGCGACATATTCAAGGGGAGATGCCTTGGTGTATGTTATTTGCAGATGATGTGGTTCTGATCGACGAGACTCGGGGTGGAGTTAATGATAAGTTGGAGGTTTGGAGACAGACGCTTGAATCTAAAGGTTTTCAGTTAAGTAGAATAAAGATGGAGTATTTGAAGTGTAAGTTCAGTAATATGTCGCAAGAAGTTGGAGTGGTTGTGAAGCTAGACTCTCAGACCATCCAGAAGAGGGAGAGTTTCAAGTATCTGGGGTTTATAATTTAGGATAATGATGAGATTGACGAGGATGTCACGCATCGTATTGGAGCAGGGTGGTTGAAGTGGAGGCTCGCTTCGAGAGTCCTTTGTGATAAGAAGGTGCCCCCGAAGCTTAAAGGTAAGTTCTACAGAGTGGTAGTTCGGACAGCTATGCTGTATGGAGCGGAGTGTTGGTCAGTTAAGAACTCTCACATCCAAAAGGTGAAGATGGCGGAGATGCGAATGTTGTGATGGATGTGTGAACATACTAGGAAAGATAGGGTGAGGAATGAGATTATTCGGGAGAAGATGAGAGTTGTCTCGGTGGAGGATAAGTTGTGAGAAGTGAGACTACATTGGTTCGGACATATGATGAGGAGGGCCCCTGACGCTCCAGTGTAGAGGTGTGAGACTATGGCTGTGGATGATTTTAGGCGGGCTAGAGGTAGACCGAAGAAATATTGGAGGGGGTGATTAGGCATGATATGGAGCAATGATAGCTTACAGAGGACATGACCCTTGATAGGAAGGTGGGAAAGACGCGGATTAGGATAGAAGGTTAGGGGGTGGGAGCGCGGCGATAGTAATAGGGGAGAGCTTCTTTGGGTCTGGAGTTTCTGGTTCGTAGTGTTGGGGTTGTAGTTTTTTGAGTTAGTGGTGTTGACTTTTTTGCATCCCATACTAGTTTATTATGCACTTATCTTTTGTGTTTGTTATACTATTAGTTTGTTTTGTGTACCATACTAATTTGTATCCGCTT
>NW_025895927.1:0-1134 GCF_002878395.1 Capsicum annuum
CCTCCCAATTGCTGACGTGTCACTGGACGTGACTACACGCTCCCATAGGCGCGTCAGTTGACTTTTTTTGGCTTTAAAATCATTATTTTTTTATTGCCACATCATTATTTTTAATAATTATTATTTTTCTTAATAAATATTGGCTACTTCTATTCTTCTTCTTCAATGGCTTCTTCTTCTCCTTCTTCTTTTTTTTTTCTTCTTCTTCTTCTTCTATTCTTCTTCTTCAATGCCTTCAATGGTGCAGCTTTAATGGTGAAATACCGATGAACAGTGACGGCGCCGAAAAATTCAAAATTGCGTCGACTTTTTTTTTTGATGAATTTCACGTAATTCGATTCAACATTTTCATTAAACACGTTGATTCAACATTCGATTCAGCTTCACGTAATCAATGACATTCGACTTTTTTGATTCAACATTCTCACACAATTCGAGTTCTTGGATGCTATTGAAGAAGAAGAAGAAGAAATGTCATTAATGAGTTCTCACTTGAACTAAGAACTTCGATTCAAAAAACCTGAAAAAAAATTAAGAACTTGAATTCTTGAATGAGGAGATGAGGAAGATGATAAATTAATCTTGAATGCCATTGATTAGTTCTTGGATGCTACTGAAGAAGAAATGTCATTGAACCCAAATTAACTTGAAAAAATTTAAGAACTTGAATTCTTGAATGAGGAGATAATAAAGATGATAAATTAATCTTGAATGTCATTGATGAGTTCTTGGATGCTATTGATGAAGAAATGCCATTGATGGGTTCTTGGATGCCATTGAAGAAGAAGAAGAAGAATTGAAGAAGAAGAACTAAAAAAGAAGAAATGAAGAAGAAGAATTGAAGAAGAAGAAAGAAAAATAATAATTGCCATTGATGGGTTCTTGGGTGCCATTGAAGAAGAAGAATTGGAGAAGAAGAAGAATTGAAGAAGAAATAAAGAAGAAGAATTGAAGAAGAAGAAGAAAGAAAAAATAATAATTGGAAAATAATAATGTTAAATTATTATTTTTTTAAGAGTAAAAAAATAAAAAATAATGTAGCAATAACGTGGCATGACGTGGCGGCGCATGCATCACACCATATTTTCAATGACTGGTTGTCAGTTTTGGGGGGTTTAATAATTCCACTTTAAA
>NW_025895928.1:0-1112 GCF_002878395.1 Capsicum annuum
TTTTTTTGACTAAAAACTGGGGAAAAAATATGAAAGATGCGGTCAAAATTGGGATATTGTACTTTATACACACATTTGTGTTCTCCCAATTAGATAAAACTAATATCCCTGCCCGATATTTCCACATGGTGGATGATGGTATTTATAGTCGTTTTCCATGGGGAAAAGTAGCTTTTCAGAAATTGATGGCATCTATTAGCCAGTCGGTGAATGATGTCCAAAAGTTTTACCGTCTGAGTGGCCTACCATATGCACTTCAGATTTGGTGGTATGAATGTTGTGCCAAAGTTGATGAATCACTTATTGTTCGTGTTGATAATTTAATTTCAAGGATGGTCAATTGGAAAGTGGTTAAACCCAAGCCTAGATATGAGGATCTTATGGATGATATGTTTAGTAAGGTAGCGTTTATTTCACCGTGATACTTTTATATGTCTATTTTTAATTTTTAAGGTACTTTTAATTATTGATCTTTTGTGTTACTTTTTTTTGCATCTTGTATACAGAAATATAACCCCGTCACCACAGGAATTGAACCATCTTGATTTGCCCAATCCGTTGATGTTTGGTTCAACGGATGATGATGCAAATATAGCACAGGCAGTAGATGAATTTGATGATTTTAGTACACCTCCTAGTGCGGACCTTCTCAAAAAGATGAGGCTTGATGCTAGTCAATCTTCACATCCTCCTGCGAAGAAACAAAAAATAGTTGAGGAGTCAGAAAAGGTTAGCTCACGAGTAGCAAAGTCCAAAAAATAGTCAGACAAGTTGTCTAAAGATAAAAATTTGGCATATCCTTCAATTGATCGAGTTTCCTTGGTTAAAAATAAAGATGTGCCTAATGTTAAGATGAGGGATGCCGATAAAGCATCTGCTGCTTCAGAGGAAAAGATATCACTATCCAAGTCTGATTTGGACGAGATCAAGTCTTATGTTAGTACTTATGTAAGTATAAAATTTTGTTGTTTTGCTTCTGTTAATGTTAAAACATATTATAGATTTTCCTGAAATCCAAAATGTTATTCACAACATAGATTGACATGAAATCCAAAATGTTATCATAGGTTTTGCTTCATTTGGCAAGGTAATCATAGTTTATAATTAATATC
>NW_025895929.1:0-1169 GCF_002878395.1 Capsicum annuum
CAGATATGTCGTCTGTTGCAATAGATTTAGATATCTGTTTGAGAAATCCCAACAGCTTAGTCATCTGTGACAATAGATGGAAATGTCATTTGATAATTAAATCAGAAACGTCATCTGTTACAACAGCTATCAATATCTGTTCGAAAATTTCCAATACCTCAGTCATCCGTTATAACATATGCAAATATCTATTTGATAATTAAATAAGAAATGTCATCTGTTGCAACAGATATTATCATCGGTTTGAAATTCTCCAACAACTAAGTTATTTGTTACAACGGTTTTCATTACAATTGATTTAGGATGAACTAGGGATGAAAGAATGAGCTCCTCATTAACTTAATGTTAAGATTAATAATAGTACCTATATCGATCTAGGTGGAATGAGGGATGAATGAATGAGCTCACAGGGTCAATTACAAATCCAATGGAGTCATTGCATTTGCATGGTGTTAGTATTACGTTTATCTCAACCTGAGTTGTTGATCGATCACTCTGAGTTAAAATGTGTTCTCATTAACTTAATGTTAAGATTAATAATAGTACCTACATTGATCTACATGGAATTAGGAATGGGCGTATGAGCACAAAGGGTCAACTACAACTTTAATTGAGTTTTTTGGCAATTGCATGATGAGACGGTACTGCATTTCTCTCGACAAGAGTTATCGATTGACGAACTGATTCTTACTACCTCGTATGTTCAAGTAATACCTTAATTGAATAATCTGGGACTAGGGGTGAGTTCTCATAGGGTCAACTACAACTTCAATTGAGTCTTTTGGCAAATGTATGATGAGACGGGACTGCGTTCCTCCCGACAAGAGTCTTCGATCGATCACTCTGAGCTGAACCAATTATTACTACCTCATATGTCAAATTAATACCTTAATTGATTAATCTAGGACTAGGGATGAGTTCTCATAATGTCAACTACAATAGATGACAGCGCCTATTTAATAATTTACAACAGATGGGTAATCTATTGCAACATATGACTCAATCCATTTGATAATTTACAACAGATGGGTAATCTGTTGCAATAGATGACTTAATCTATTTGATATTTTACAACAGATGTGTAATATGTTGTAACAGATTACATAATCTGTTTGATTTGAACCAACAGAAAAGACATCTGTTGCAACAGGTTAAGCATTTAGTTAAAT
>NW_025895930.1:0-1512 GCF_002878395.1 Capsicum annuum
TATCATTCCATGATTGTTGGGAATTATGAATTTAGCTATTCATAATCATAAATAAATATACCTGTTCGGGTAGGTTTGATATTTCTGAGGTTTGTTCCTCCATAGCTTTTTTCATTCAAATATATCTATTTTTTAATTAACTAAGCAAAATATTTGTTGCGGACAGGAGAGAGTATTTGTGCTTCAACACATGAAGGCTTGCTTTGCAATGCATTCGGTTCCTCTTATTTATAGAATGAATTTTTACAAAAGTATTTACATTTCTTGCACGTTTTCTAAAATTCTAAAAAAAAGTCTCCTAATGAGACAAGAATTATTAGTGCTATAGCCTAAAAAGTCTAAAAGGCTACAAGAATTATTAGTGCTATAACCTAAAAAGTCTAAAAGGCTAAAAAGGCTAAAAATTTATACAACAACTTTACGTAAAATGTATTTAATATCTTGTCTTCTATTATTACTCCGTTGATATCTTTTCGTTGTCGTATCTACTACTTTTCCATATCTCCATTATTGCTTCTTGTCTTATCTTCCAGCTGGCATGCTTATCTTCTTGATTCTTTTATTCTAGGTGGACTTCTGGGATAATATTATCTTCTCCATTACATCTTGAACATTGATGATCTGGATATTTGTGTCCAATTATCTTGCAATATCTTGTCAATAATTCGTCTGAAATAAATCCTCTCTTAATTGCTCTTACAGTAGATTTTTTTCTGGATTAAGTAATGTCATTATCCATTGCCTAACATCTTCCATATTTGCTTGTCTTAGTTCTTTTGAATTTGAATAAATCATTTGATGGTCTCTTGAATAATAGCTCCATATTGGATTTCCATTGGTATAATTATTTGCTAATTCTTGAATAATTGTAGCTAGTCCAATGAGACATTTATTTGCGTAGAAATCAGGTATCTCAATTCTGGGTATCTCTGGCTGTTGCATAATATCTTCCGGTATAATCATATGTCTGGTTAATCCTATTTTTACAACTTGTATAACTGGTTTTATTTCGTCGTATAATATCTCTGCTGGTGCAGTATAACACTTTATATAAAATAGATTTCCTTTGGTAATCCTTTTATAGGTGGTGAATATTTTATGTAATTCTTTCATAGCTGTTAGTTCTTCTCCGTCTTGGGTGTATATGGTATTTTTAATAATTCATAGTCAAAACAAGTTTTTATCAAGCTTGGGTTGGTTTTGGGTAGTGCAATTAGCTTGTTGTAACCTTGTAATTTTTGGGTTATATAATTTGTGTTTGGTTCTTTGATATTTGTAGCTCTGGGGTTAATGTTTAGGAAAGTTTGTACTCTGTAGATATTTTCTATGTATTTTTGGGCTGTATAGTTGTAAACTTTTTTATCTTGGTTCAGACTATCTCGGTATGTAGTAATTTATGGGGGTATGAACAAGGGGTCTTTTTGTGTTTTTGGTATAAATGGTTTCTCAAATATCTTATTCATATTCATGTTCTGATATCTTTGTCTACTAACTCCTTTGCTTGTACCTACA
>NW_025895931.1:0-1199 GCF_002878395.1 Capsicum annuum
ATAGAGGAGAAACCCTCAACAAAATGGCGGTAATATCCAGCTAAACCCAAGAAACTTCGAATATCAGTCGGAGAAATAGGTCTAGGCCAATTTCTAACAGCTTCGGTCTTTTGGGGATCAACTCTAATACCCTTGGAAGAAATGATATGACCTAGAAAAGCAACTGACCTTAGTCAAAACTCATACTTACTGAACTTGGCAAACAACTTGTGATCTCTAAGGGTTTGCAAGATAGTTTAGGGATGATCAGAATATTCATCCTCACTACGGGAGTACACCAGTATATCATCGATGAACACTATGACAAACATATCCAGATATGGTCTGAACACTCAATTCATGAGGTCCATAAAAGCTGCTGGGGCATTAGTTAACTCGAAAAATAGAAGAGCACAAATCAATAGCAGAGAGAGACACTTTAAGCATGATATACTTTTGAAAGAAAGAATCACAATTTTTCCTAAAACGTTTGTAGCCTCTTGCTCATAGATGTGGTGTGCTACACACCGATGATCAAGACTCTGCTTAACGCGGCTTGTTAGACTCCCTAGGACACCTTAAAACCTTAGGCTCTGATACCAAGTTTGTAATGCCCCAGAAAATGGGTCCCGGAGCGTCACACAGTGCTTGAGGCTACGAGTAGCCCAAGCTAACCCTTTGAGCCATCTTCATTCAGTTCAACACAAATCAACGGGGTTTCCATAAATAACCCTCAAATATCAACAGAGTAATCATCATCCAATAATAAAAGAATTTTAGAAAGATAACAAAATATGACTCCAGTCTGACAAGCCTCTAAGAAAATTAATAAAACCAGCAAGCCATTGAGACATGCCCCAACTAATTCATACTCAGTTATCAAATGTAAATGATTCCGTTAAACCAACATCAAACATCACGTCCTCGGAACATGAGGACATACCACAACAGAGGATGTAGAACAACATGCTCGAAGAATCATTGTCGAACCTGGAATTGAGCACCTGAACCTACATTCCAAGAAAATATAGCCCACATCCGAAGATGTGGGTCACTACCATGGAAAGAAACCGAGTATATGGGGGTGTATACAGTTGTATAAACATCATCATCATAAATATTTATAAGAAATATGCAGGATGTATGAAAGACTCACATAGCCTGAAAAAAATTATCATAATCATGAGAGGATGAAATAAATACAATAACACATATGAGTC
>NW_025895932.1:0-1199 GCF_002878395.1 Capsicum annuum
TGTTGCACAGACCATTCATCTTTCTCAACAGATGAGAGATATATTTTATATTATCGCAATAGATTACTTAGCCATTGCTGTAGGTTAGTTAACTGCTCTGACAGATCACTCATATATTGCAACAGATGTGTGATCTATTGCACAAACCATTCATCTTTCTCAACAAATGAGTGATATATTTTGTATTATCGCAATAGATTATTTAACTGTTTCAATAGATTACTCATATATTGTAACAGATGATGTCACAACAGTTGTGTGATCTGTTAAACAAACCATTCATTTGTATTAAAAGATAAGTGATATGTTTTGTATTATTGTAACAAATTACTCATCCGTTGCAACAGTTTGGTTATATGCTGCAACAGATATACTACCTGGTGCAATAGATCGGTGATCTGTTGCAACTGTTATTTTACTATTTTGCTTGTTTGATTTAATGTTATCCTTTTTTAACGATGCATTAAGTAACAATAATATATTATTTTATATTCCTGCTAATTTTAGATAATATGGTTTCCAAAAGAACAGAAACCGAATCAAGTCCAAGTAAAGGAACAAGTGAAGCAGCTAGGCTACATCCACCACTCTATGAGCTTACTTTACAAGCGTTATCTCAATCGGAAGCAGAATATGATGAACACGGGGAGGAGGGATATTTTAAAAGAGATGATGCAGAGCTAATAACTCTTTCATCGAAGAGCTGATCAAACCCTTCAGCATTGATCATTATTCTGTGAGAATGCAGTATGATGGTCCGCAGATTTAACGGGTGATTTCGTGGTTAAGTCAATCATGGAAAAATCTTTCGACGCCTTCAGAAAAATACTTCGAGAACAAAAATTGGATGCTTATTTCAGGGACAGCTGCTTTCTAAAATATCTTGATTTGTCGGAGGACAACAATGCTCATTTCTAAATGAAAATGGTATATGAACTACTCAAGCATAGGTTTATGTATGAAAACAAAGATAAGATGAATGAGGTGTGGATAAATTACTATGGCATGCCTATTTGTTTTTGTTGGAAGGAGTTTACCATAGTTACTGGACTAAAATATTATCCTCCTTCTCAAGTTATACCTATTCTAACCCCAAAAAAGTACCTCGCACACCCAAAAAGGCAAAGGCAAGTCGTGTGATCATGATGAACCAGTGTCCATTGTTGGTCCAAGCTTCAAAAACAAAAATTTGATAGAAG
>NW_025895933.1:0-3344 GCF_002878395.1 Capsicum annuum
TTTTTTTTTTACTTTCAATTTCAATATCACAATCCAAGATTGAATTTGTTGGAACAAACTCAAGCTCGACTCTGGTAACAAATGATAACCCTTAAAATATATAACCCTCAAAATACGAAAAGAGAAATAAAGTACAAAATACGAAAATGATAGAATCAAAATTGCGAGAAATTAAAGATTGATAGATAGATAGATAAATAGAGAGATAGGTAGACACAAGAAAATATAAGAAATAAAAACTAAAGAATGTATCAATTCAACAGCCTCTCTTTCAAATACAATCTAACGCCTATCTCTTACATAAACCATAAGGGAATTAAACTCCCAGGTAATCCATGTTTCGAACTGAATGTTCAACAAAAATTAATTCTAGCTCTCATACTCACACTCACAAGTTTAGCAAAAATAATAATTAACACAAACTCCCAAAATAAGCTAAGTAAATACTGTTTATAGCCATGGAACATCTATTACATATATAGGTCCAAAAGTGACCCAATTTAATAAAACAAAGCAAGTTGGCTGCTTTGGACCATATTCCCATGCAAGTGATATCCTGCTAATGCAGACGGAGTGTCTGCTATCTCACGTGGATGGCCTACGGGTGCAAGACAGGTCACAGGTCACTCCAAAATGCCTTTGGGCTCCTTTTGCCCTCCAACAACCTCTCCAATGGCCCTCGATCCTTCTTGTATGCATTGGGACACCTAAAAACACTCCTGGAATAGTATCAAGATGGTTTAAAACATATCTAACTCATTAATACTCATTGGAGTATTTATAGTTTGCAGGCTTGCTTTTTTGTCAAAGTCTTGAGTTAAAGTTGGCTCCCGACTCTAACCTATCCTTCATACATGGTGTTGTTCTCTCGAGAGCTTGAAAAGGTTCCTCCAAATATATCCTTATATCCTTGAGATTATTGTGGCTTGGGTCTCTTTAGTTTGACCTTGGATTATAGTCCTTGAAAGTTCAATACCGATTTGACTTGTATTACACCCGAAATCCACACGGACTAGTATATGAACATTTCCTTATAAGATCCTACTTGAATACCTAAATGGTGGTGAATCGTGTCTGTAATCTCATCTAAAGCCAACAAATGGTTTGGATGACCATTAAAACCAATAGTCGTGAGTCCAAAGCATAAGCTCTTTAATTTGAACAGTCCATTTTAGGACGCCCCACCGACTATAGGTGAAACCATGCTAAGCCCAACTAGAATACACTACTTCTGTTGAGTAGGCAATTAAAATTCTAATGAATAATGAGAACCAAGGTTCAAAATCCATAAAAACGACCACCATGTATCAACAAACTATTGTTTGAGCATCCATCAGGTAAAATCTACCTGAACTAAAAAAAACTGAATTGGTAGGTAATCATTAGGCCTAGTCCACATGTCAACAAAGGCTCAACTGAGTCAAACTCCAAAATAGGGCTGCAACTAAGTTACACCATCTCTAGCCATAATCTCAACACCGGAGCTGAACCACTTAAGCTCAACTATCCAGATCTTTCCTATTGACGAGTAAGCACCCATACTCTAAAATCTATAAAGAATATATACCCAATGGTTCCTACAAGGCCTGAAATTAAAATATAGTAGAAGAACATAATCACAATAGAGGAAAGCCATCGGTTAGAGATACAAGCGATCAAATCCACATCTATTGATGGAAATAGTATACCAACGCATGACCAAAAAATTACTAGGACTGAAAGGAATCTTGAGGAAATCCTTATCTTGAGCAACTTAGAAGAATAAGATTTTAGTTGAATCTTGTCAAACCAATACTCAATCTATGGCAATGAATACTCAATCCTAAAAGACACCCGCCTCAATTATCAACAACTAATACACAAGCACAAATCACCAAGCAGCAGCATCCCATAAAGTCATATTAGGAAAAACAAATGCCGAAATAAGAGATTTCTAAATTCACTCATCTAAACCAACTTCAACCCAACTAGACCATGAACCACATCATAGTTAGAATGGAGTACCAATCTAATGAACATCAAAATCATGATTACTATCGATATATAACCAGACCAGTCAAAATATTGAACCTCAGACTTATCAACAATAGGAGTGGGTTATTGAAAAAGGATTGCCAATGTAAAAATCACAACAAAGCCATGTGAGGCCAAACCTACCTTCACTTTCACAACCCACTCAATTACCAATCTAACCTTACCAACAAAGAAGAGAAACCAACCAACCTTGGTAGTTGTCTAAGACAAATCGACAAGAATCACCAAGAAGAGATACTAACTAGATAATACTAGTCTAGCTATTTATCAAGTAAGAATCAATTAATATCAAAACAACAACAATAATACAACTAATATAAAGTGCAGGTGGCACAAAAATGAAAAACATAACAAGTACCACTCTAAGATCATAACAAGGACAAAATGCCAAAGGAATGAGACTCTAACTCAAGTTCTACACCTTACATGAACCATACTTATGATCCTCTCAATACACTACTAAAAGAAATCATCGAAGAGGGTAGTCATATATGCATAAATCCTCAAAAAGGCTCGCAATAATCTATTTAATAATCTTAACAAATAAAACCACCAATCGGTATGAAAACCCTAAAAAAATTTAAGTAAAAATAGAAAAAATAGCAAATCACAATTGCACCTCTAATGATGGAATTTGAAGTCATAATCCTTTACCTGCCTAGATAAGTATGATTCTAAATGCGTCCAAATTTGGATCGAGCATTTGAACGATCAACTGAAAGACTAAGTGCACTGCCTCTAACCGATGGTGCCACATCCCTAAGAGATTGATCTAGTTGTGTTGACTGCCCAATAATCCAATGCTGGGACACTCTCTAGACCAATAACCTATTTTCTTACAGTAACAACAAACCCCTGAAGCTCTAACCTAGCGAAAAATACGAGCTAATACCAACTGTCTGACCAATTTATGCATAGTGAATTCCCTATACCAATGACAAGTCTCACCATAATCAAACAAGCCTTTAGAATTCTCTAATGCAACATATCTGGTGACCTGGAACAGCTGCCACAGCCTGATGTCCTAGATCGAATACCCTATAATGCTTAAGTAGAACTCTATTTACTGAGCACACTATTATCTAAGAGTCATCTATACTCTAAGATTCTACCTGTATAGACCTGATAGGCTTCAAATGATATTGACCTATGCTGGAAGGATTTTGGCCTCCAAATGGAATACGAGTAATACTGTACTACTGATATGGTCTCTTACTTCCATCTTTGTATGTCTCATTACATACCATCCTTATAGCCCTTGCATAATCAACAATCTGAAGGAAAGTAGATCCAATTACTATCAAATACTC
>NW_025895934.1:0-1039 GCF_002878395.1 Capsicum annuum
ATGTTTCGCCCTGCAATCTTGACATTTGCATGCAGAACATTCGCTGGGAGAGAAAAAATCTGTATAACCAGTATAATCATACTCATAATGGTTTGCTTTAAATACTGTAAAAGAAGCATCATTAGCACCAACAGCAGCACCACTACCACCACCAACAGCTCCATCAACAACAATAAGCTCACCCTCCAAAATTATTTTTCTTGTAATGGTTGTTGCTCTAAACAATTCCATTTTTATTCTGTCGATGACCTTAGGATCTGATAAAGTTTGCACAGACCGTAAAGTAAGAAAAAATGGCATCTTCAACTCTAGATTGATTAGAACTAGCGACGGATGCACATTCTAACATAAATTATTACATATATTAGAATGATGATTAGATCATTCAAAAAAAAATATTAATTAAAAAAAATTAATTATAATTATACTTACTGCATCCTTCGGGGGGTTAAAGAGATCAAGAAATTTTGCATTTTTTTCAGTTTTGGCCGACAACCATCTCAAGATTCTTGAACAGGAAACTCTTTCCTAGTAGTTCACTTGTTGTCTCAAATAAGGAATGGCTTCAAATGCCCAAGCCTATAAAACAACACCAATAAATCAAAACCATTATTGAGTCAAAAAAATGAAAGAATATAATAATAGAATAAAGAAACATTTACCATGAAAGACCATGGGAAGCCATATAAGTTGACTGTTTTTGGCGGTAACGGAGTCAACAAATATTTGACAGTTATTTTAAAGCTTTTATACCCCCATGGATAGCTGTTAAATGCCTCAAGATCCTCGGAGAGCTTTATTAAACCAAGGCTTATGTTGTTGTTAACGTCTCTCGCCCAAAGAATATTATGTACAAACCAAACCAAACACAATGACTGTTTGTGCTTCTTTGAAAGTCCTTTACTTTTCAACGCTTCTATCAAATTTTTGTTTTTGAAGCTTGGACCAACAATGGACACTAGGTCATCACGATCACACGACTTTCCTTTGTGTTTTTTGGGTGTGCAGGGTGTTTTTTTTGGGTTAGAATAGGTATAAC
>NW_025895935.1:0-1546 GCF_002878395.1 Capsicum annuum
GATGCAATAGATAAACCTCCTATTGGATAAAATCCTACCAACTCTTCTTACAAGAAAAGTCCAAGACTTGATTTTTCCAATTGATCATTCATCTGCCGCAATAGACGACCCTATGTTGGAAGAAATCTAAACAATATTGACTGTTAATAACTGTTCCAACAGATCACTCATATGTTGCAACAGATGTGTAACCTGTTGCATAGACCATTCATCTTTCTCAACAGATGAGTGATATATTTTGTATTGTCGCAACAGATTACTCAGCCGTTGCTATGGATTATTTAATTGTTCCAACAGATCACTCATATGTTACAACAGATGATGTCACAATAGTTCTATGATCTGTTGAACAGACATTCATATGTCTTAAAAGATGAGTGGTATGTTTTGTATTGTTGCAACAGATTACTCATCCGCTGCAAAAGTTTGGTTATATGCTGCCACAAATATACTACCTGGTGATCTGTTGCAACTGTTATTTTACTGTTTTGCTTGTTTGATTTACTGTTATCCTTTTTTAACGATGCATTAATCAACAATAATATATTATTTTATGTTCTTATTAATTTTAGATAATATGGTTCCCAAAAGAATAGAAACCGAATCAAGTCCAAGTAAAGGAACAAGTGAAGCAGCTAGGCTACATCCACCACTCTATGAGCTTGCTTTACGAGCGCTATCTCAATCGGGAGCAGAATATGATGAACACGGGGAGGAGGAGTGTTTCAAAAGAGATGATGCAGATGCTAATAGCCCTTCCACTGAAGAGCTGATTAAAGCCTTCATCATTGATCGTTATCCTCTGAGAATGCAGTGTGATGGTGCCGCAGATTTAACGGGTGATTTCGTGGTTAAGTCAGCCATGGAAAAATTTTTTAACGCCTTCAGAAAAATACTTTGAGAACAAAAATTGGATGCTTATTTCAGGGACAGCTGCTTTGGGAAATATCTTGATTTGCCGGAGAACAAAAATGCTCGTTTCCAAATGAAAATGGTATATGAATTTCTCAAGCGTAGGTTTATGTATGAAAACAAAGATAAGATGGATGAGGTGTGGATAAATTACTATGGCATGCCTTTTTGTTTTGGTTGGAAGGAGTTTGCCATAGTTACTGGACTAAAATGTTATCCTCTTTCTCAAGTTATACCTATTCTAACCCAAAATAAAGCATCCCGCATACCCAAAAAAGGCAAAGGCAAGTCGTGTGATGGTGATGACCTGGTGTCCATTGTTGGTCCAAGATTCAAAAATAAAAATTTGATAGAAGCATTGAAAGGTAAAAGACTTTCAAAGAAGCACAAACAGTCATTGTGCTTGGTTTGGTTTGTACATAATATTCTTTGGGCGAGAGACGTTAACAACAACATAATACTTGATTTAATAAAGCTCTCCGAGGATCTTGAGGCATTTAACAGCTATCCATGGGGGTATGAAAGCTTCAAAATGACTGTCAAATATTTGTTGACTCCGTTAGCGCCAAAGACAGTCAACTTATATGGCTTCCCATGAAAGCCCATGGGAAGCCATATAAGTTGACTGTCTTTG
>NW_025895936.1:0-1650 GCF_002878395.1 Capsicum annuum
AACTTTATCCCTACCTTAGGAGTTATATTCATGAGTAGGTTTTTCACCAATACAAAAGAAACCTTGACCAATTGCATTAACTACAATGCATAATATTATGTAGATAATCCAACTTTCCAAAATAAAAAATAAAAATAAAAATCATAATTGAGTTAAATTAGTAGAAGTTGTACCTCGAAGTAGTTATAATTTCTATCAACCTGGTCTTTTATGATCCAAGCTGATTTTCTGTTGACATCAAGGTATTTCACATGGAGAATGATATGCGTCGTCACTTAACTTTAGGTGTTTTGTATATTGCATATTGCACGTTAGGCATATAACATGATGCATTCTTGTAAGGTTATAAATCCTACGAAAGGAGAAAAGGTTAAAATTAAAATAGTTACTTGAAATTTAAAATTCATCCACATTCTTGTAGGTGAAGTTACAAATCGTCACAAACATAAATTATGAAAATTCAAGAATATGAATCAGTATAAACTAAAATTAAAGAATATGAATAAGTATAATCTTAAATTAAGGAAACAATTAAAAAATCACACAAAATAAATAGAAAAAAATCAGAATAACACTTAAAATCAATAGACTTAAATTGAAGATACAAGTGTGTGCCTAGCAAAGAAAAAGTATAATAAAATTAAGAAGCATAATATTTAATATGATTTGGCCAAGAGACCTACATATTGAAAAAAATTAATATTAAAAATACAAAATTTATTGAGAGAATAATCTCTAATACACAAAACTTTTACAATTATATTGTTTGTAGAAGAAACGAATTCAATTTATAGAAAACCAAATTATTTCAAGGAAAAGATTAATTAAGTAGAGAAGAGATCTTTTCGATCAAGGAAACCTTTTCTATCAACTTTTTATCTTTAATTATTCAAATTTAAAAGAATTAATTTTTGATAAAATTTCATTGACGATAAGGTAAAATTTTCATTGCCCGTAAACCTAAATAAACAGAGATTTGTATCGTATATTTGTGTTGGTTCAAAATAAATAAGTAAATAATTAATATTGAGTAGGATTGTAGGACTAATATATTGGGGATTTGGGGTTAATTAGGATTTAGATGTTGGGTTTTGGGTAGAATTAGGATTAATTGAGGGTTTTGTCCATATATTTAGGAATTTTATCTTTATTATATTTATTATAGTTAATATTTAATTATTATTATATTTTAGTAAAAAAATGAAAAGACGATTTTCTCTAAAGAATAGACTTTTAATGAAGGGTAGAAAGTTCAAATCATTTTTAATATATATATATATTATTGAGTTTTCACTTCTTCGTTTTTTTTTTTGCATATTTAACATGATTAAGAGAGTTTAAAGAGTGATTTTTTTTTCTTAAATAACACATAAATGAGAAAAATATAATAGCATTGATGATGTAAGGAATTTAATACGACTATCTTTAATGTTGTGTATAACGTTAAGGTGAACTTTTAGTCTTTTAAAATTAAAAAATGATCAAAATAATCACACACACAAAAAATAGCAATAGAGATCATAGAGGAGTGTCACATCACCTCCTCTATGTTTCTCCTTTATATATATATTAGTTTAGGTGTACGCGCCTCGCGCGTGTATCTCACTTTATTGAGTTCAAACATTACACTAAATAGGATATTTATCTAAA
>NW_025895937.1:0-3479 GCF_002878395.1 Capsicum annuum
GAAGAATTTCGTCAGTTGACCTGTTGGGTAGACATGCTTCTAGGCCATTCAGTTTATCTACTTTGCCAAATGAGATTATCTTATAATCAGGAAGATCTGCGCAGCCAGGTCAGACTTCTTCTGTTAAGTTCCTGTCACGATCCGAACTAGGGCCTGGCCGTGATGGACATCCCGAACCTTGAAGGCTCGAACGTTCTACTCTATCTGATCTGGAAATCATGCACAACATTCATATAATAAAAGAAAATGTGGAATTATGATCTAATACGGAAATATGGTCATACTCTGAATTTCAGTTTAACAATACGGAATGAAATCCGAAAACAACTAAACAACTTCTGGAACAGTCTGCGAAATCTCTACTGCATGATCTAAAGATAACTGTCTGAAAAGCTGGGACAAGGCCCCCGTAGACCAAAACCATAACTGATAATAAATGTCTGAAAATAACTAGGCCTTCTGAAATAGAGAAGGCCTATCGACTAGACCCTGCACTTCTGTATGAAGAACTCGACTGCTTATGAGGACCCTATACTGTGCCTCAGCACCTGAAAGGTAGGGGGATCAATACAAATGTACCGGTAAGCAGAGCAATCCAAAAATAAAGCTTTTAATATAAATAAAATAGTTGAGAGCTAGTCATAAAACATCACATATGATATAAATTCCAAAAAACATGGGAATTTTGATAATCATAAAAACTTTTTTGTCAGTGTAATTTCTGATCTTCGTATTACTTCTGAGTTAGGTGGTACACCCCTACAGGTCTAAAACCCCATGGGCTATATGGAGTCCGTCATTAACTCGGCGAGGGAGCCCCCAACCCAAGTGTGCCGCAAGGGTTGGAGTGTCTGAGTCTAATACGCCACAGGGCACTAAGCCAGCATAATATAATATACTCGGATCGGCAAATCACGATTTTGGGAAATGAGTTTTCTGAACTCGTGCCTTCTTCGGGGGACCACCTAACATCTCTTTATACCCAATTTATCCATTTCTAAACATGTATCATTCTAAAACCTTAAGTCATAAAAATCTAGTTTCTATGTTTGTCTGGGTCTGTTATGGCATTGTCTATTTTGGTATCGTTGTACCAAGACTTTGCAAGTCATATTTTTTGAGTCATAATTCAATAAGCATGATCTTTTCATTAACACATAGTTTAGACCACCCAAATATGCAATTCGCATAAGAGATTTCATGTTCCAAAAACATAAGTCAAAGCTATGCAAAAGTTCTCATCGTTTCAATAAACAAGTGGTGGTCATGAAATCTTTAACAAACCATGCAACTTTTTTCATTATATGATTATGTTCAACATTCATCAACATAAACAACCCTCTCTCTTTGGGAATCAAAATCATAATCCAACTATAACATTATTCAAGACATTTTATAACATAATAAATGTTTGAAAATAACTAGGCCTTCTGAAATATAGAAGGCTTATCGACTAGACCCTGCACTTCTATCTGAAGAAATCTACTGCTTATCAGGACCCCTAGACTGTGCCTCAGCACCTGGAAGGTAAAGGGGAGTCAATACAAATGTACTGGTACACAGAGCAATTCAAACTAAAGCTTTTAATATAAATAAAATAGTTGAGAGCTAGTCATAAAACAGCACCTACGATATAAATTCCAAAAAAGATGGGCATTTTGATAATCATAAAAATCTTTCTGTCAGTGCAATTTCTGATCTTCGTGTTACTTCTGAGTTAGGTGGTACACCCCTACGGTCTAAAATCCCACAGGCTATATAGAGTCTGCCATTGACTCGGCGAGGGAGCCCCCAACCCAAGTGTGCCTCAAGGGTTGGAGTGTCTGAGTCTAATACGCCACAGGGCACTAAGCCAGCATAATATAATATACCTAGATCGATAAATCACGATTTTGGGCAATGAGTTGTCTGTAATCGTGCCTTCTTCTGGGGACCACCTAACATCTCTTTATGCCCAATTTTATCCATTTCTAAACATATATCATTCTGAAATCTTAAGTCATGAAAATCTGGTTTCTATGTTTGTCTGGGTCTGTTATGGCATTGTCTATTTTGGTATCATCATACCAAGACTTTGAAAGTCATGTTTTCTGAGCCATAATGCAATAAGCATGATCTTTTCATTAACACATAGTTCAGACCACCCAAACATGCAATTCGCATAAGAGATTTCATGTTTCGAAAACATAAGTCAAAGCTATGCAAAGTTCTCATCCTTTCAATAAGCAAGTGGTGGTCATGAAATCTTGAACAAACCATGCAACTCTTTTCATTATATGATTATGTTCAACATTCATCAACATAAACAACCTCTCTCTTTTGGAATCAAAATTATAATCCAAATATAACATTATTCAAGACATTTCATAACATGCTTTTCAAGATGCATTCAAACGATTTCATAGTGTATCATAATTAAATGAAAATCATCAAAAGAGAGGGATTTTTCATGAATCATGCTCTCAATTCAATCATCAACCTTAAAACACATGCTTACATATATATAAAATTTCATATCAATTTGGGGGAAGGCCTAAAGGCCAAAACAATATCATCAACGCTTCTAAAACATGAATATATTCATAAATCCGAAATCCTTTTCTTAAAAACATGATTTCTATGCCCATGAGACTTTAGGAAAACCCCACGTACCTCAATCTCAGAAAATAATAGATGATTCGTGAAGACTACGGCGTGGGGATTCCAACTCTCTAATTATCTTCTAAAATCCGCGGTTGAATCTTGAGTTATTTGGGATTCTTGTTTGAAACCCTAGAGAGTGTTCTTGTGAATTTCTGAAGAAAATATGAATAATGTACGCACTTGAGAGTATAATCCCTTGTTTAAGCTGATAATGGGGTGGAAAATTACCTGATATTCCTTTAATAAGACCGAATAAAATATAACTGGGAGCCCGATTTTATGGGCCACTGCGACGCGCCACAAACGTGGTGGCTCACTGGAAATTGACAAATGGGATTCTTAGGGTCACCGTGACATGGAGCCATTGCATTGTCCCACTAGTTGGAGCTTCAGCGCGACGCACCACAATCGCGCTAGGCTACTGGAATTTGACAATTTCAAAATAGACCCACTCCGCGACGCGCCAAGCACCAAAATGACGGTGTTTTATGATTAGGACTTAAATTAGCCATAACTTCTTGCCCGGATATCGGATTTGGGCGAATCTTATATCAACGGAAAGCTCATTCAATTTTCACATGATAAAAAGTCGAAACTAGGAAAATTATATATGGTTTAAACTTTACTCATTTTGGCAGCCAAAAATGAGACTTAAGTCTCTTTGACACTATTCTAGTCATTTAACTCTAAGAGCATATTACCACGAGCTAACGCATGGACGGTTTTTTTTTGCGGGGGTGTTATAGTTCCTGAGAACACTTAAAATTCTGCCTTGTTGATCAATGTCAACATTTCCAGGAAAAAGTAAAGCTCTGCAAAAATACAACCTAGTGACC
>NW_025895938.1:0-1510 GCF_002878395.1 Capsicum annuum
GATGTCAAGACATTCCAATACTTACTTGTTTTCCAAATCTTACATGTTTATTTCACTAATGAATGTCAGAAGGTATCCGGTTACTCAAACAAGATCCATGTGCTATTAATGACTCCAAAATGTTTCATTGATATACCAATAAGTTCCTACTTCATTGTTATGACATTGATGACTCCAAAACACTTCATTGATGTGCCAATGAGTTCTTACTTCATCGTTATTGCATTGATGGTCTATTTATATGTTTTTTATTGATGTATCATTGTTTCAAAGTATCAAAAATCCAGTGGCGACCAAAATAACAATCTTAAAGATTAATTGAACTAAGTGATGGAAATTCTCTCTTATCGGGTGGTATCCCAGGGGCATAAGCCTATCATGGTTCGATCCCTATTTATGTGTTTATGGGTGGTATCCAAGGGGAATAAGCCTATCATGGGTCGATCCCAGTTGATATGTACTGGAGGCAGCCTAATGGTATAGTACAGTACAGTAATGATTACAAAGATGATAAGAACGAAGGTAAAGTGATTGAATAAATACACTGTACAGGTTGTCACAAGTTATAGTAAGTGTGGTCCACTCCTATTATGATTTATTCACTTGTTTCTGATTTCTATTGAGCTCCTATATCATATGTGATTATCTACAGCTATACATACTCAGTACATATTTCGTACTGACGTCCCCCACGGGGGACCTGCATTTCATGCTGCAGACACAGGTAACTCAGCTCATACACCGCACAAGTAGGAGTTAGGATATCCAGCTGCTTTTGGTGAGCTCCAGTTTGCTTCGGGGCTTTCCGTGTCATATCCAGTCACTTTTGATATTGTATAGAAGTTAGTTATATGGCGGGGAGTGTCCCGACCTTAGTTAAACTCTGTGTATTGTCTGGGGGCTTTGTAGACCTAATGTACAGTCAAGGTGGTGTTTTGTTAATAGACGTGATGGCTCTAACGGCCAAGTATTGTATATACATATATATGTGTGCTCGAGCTTATACAGGTGATTATTTCCTTTTATATGCGACATGATGCTGTCCGAATTTTGGGTTGTCATAGAGGTATGCATGGGAAGTATAAGGTTATGAGCTGGTTCTCTCGGGCCTCCTCGGTTACGGGTGCCAGTACGCCCCAATAGGATTTGAGGCGTGACAAAAAATATCCGATTGACAATAATAATAATAGTAGTAATAATAATTAGGTAATGTTTTTTATTTTTGCGCATGTATGTATTTTCCTCCTTTTATATATCGGATTTACCCAAAGGATTCAGAAATCTATGAACATTCATTTCATTTTGTTTTCGACTTTGAATTTTTAATTCTTATTTAGTATTTAATAATAATCATTCTGTTTATTCCTTGTTCTCAACATGTCAACGGTTGGTGGTAGGGATTGAGCAACAATTTATATCAACAGAGGCTAATTTGCTACGACAGATCAATCATATGTTGCACCTGGCGGTTATTAATAAAAAAGGGTTATTGTTGTTATTGAGAGGGTGA
>NW_025895939.1:0-1195 GCF_002878395.1 Capsicum annuum
TTGATGCTTTATATATACTCTTTTACTGTTAGTGATTTTGTTCGATATAATTTGAATCTCGGAGAGTCAAAACGAACAAGCTTGATATGTATAAAATTAGTTTAACATTAATTGCTATTTTTTGATAATTTTCTATTTTTGTGTATATAATTTAAGCGATTATTGTGAAATACACGTGCAAAACACGTCGAACTAAACTAATAATAATAATAATAATAGTAGCAACAATATCTGTCTTCACGAAAATGATTAAACAAGAACTGAAGTCAAGAGAGTTGTTTTGTTATCTGAAGTTTTTAATTTCTTAATTTGTTCTCAAAGTTAGGATAGTTTGTGTTCATTAGTGAGGGTAACAGATTATATGTAGCATACTTATAATTCTTTAGTTTAACAATCTAGTTAAAGCGAAAATAACTTTTGTTCATCAGTTTTCATCATATTAATATTAGAAAAATTGTAACTTATAGAATTTTTTGTATAATTTTGGAACATTTAAATTTTTTATTTAAAATATTAAATTAATCTAATTCAATTTAACTTTGAAAAGGTTGTTTTCCCTCTAACTTGACTGTAAAAAAGAAAGAATTATTGCAAATAATTTTTGTATGTTAGATTAACAATTTAAAAATAGTTTGTTACTCTTACGGGTCGTTTGATTTGGAATGTAGCTATACTGGGATTAGTTATGTTGTGATAAGTTGTGATGGGATAAGCTATACTGAGATTAGTTATGCTGGAATTATTTTTTATTGAGTGTTTGGTTTGTTGTATTCAAAGTAATATATATGCATGGTATAATTTCTAGGGATAAATTAATTGATTACCAAAATGCATATATATATATATATATATATATTCCTTTTCAAGCTTTAAATATATATTCCTTTTCAAGCTTTAAATATTTATTCTTAAAAATAAAACTTTCATCTTATTTAGCTTAATTTTTTTTGTGTGTGCATTTTCATAATTATATCGTGTGTATTTTAAAATAAAAATTTCATCTTATTTAGTTTTAATTTTTTTTGCGGGTGCCTTCTCATGATTATGCCGTGTGTGTTTAAAAAAAATCTTACTACATCTTATTTAGTTTGAAATAAAAACTTTCAACTTAAGTTTGTTAAAGTAAAAGATGATTTGTTGCTTATGTCACTTCATTTAAATACATATCACTCATATAATATAGAATATTAAAATT
>NW_025895940.1:0-1083 GCF_002878395.1 Capsicum annuum
TATATATATATATATATATATATATATATATATATATTGACAATTCTGATAGAAAAAAAGAAAACAACGTACAGTTATGGTGTAAAACTCTAGAAGAGTGAATCCAAATATATTTTTGACCATTATTTCAAATTAAAGGTGTTAAGCGGGTCGGGCTAGGTCAATCCAGAACCGGCCTATGAATTTTAGCTGGTTAGTGGGCCGGTCCGGATTAAGGCCTGGTTAAACGGGCCGGTCCGATTCTGGACCCAACAGTAAAATTTTAAAAACAATCCTGAACCGTTCCACTTAACCCAACCTATTCAACCTACCTAAATCCGGTCAAAATCGGTTAAAAATTCGGTCAAAATCAATCAAAAAAAAGTTATTTATCCAATATACAATATATATATAGCCACCTATATACATTTTAAATACGTTAAACAATATATATACACTATATTTATGGTATATACTACATACATTAGACTTTAAAAAATATATACACATAATACATATACATAATTACATATGTAATTGTGTATATGATAACACGTTAGTTAAATATATATATACTACTCTAAATGAAACATATACTAAAAGATATATACTACAATATAATGATTTAAATACTAATTTATAAAATATATAAACGTGTATACATTAAATGTATACTACTTTAGAAAATATATACACATATATACGTACCATTCAGTGTATGTATTTCTTTAAATAAAAAATATACTTCAATATATATATACTACAATATATACATATATAGTTATATACTTCTAAGTTATAAAACATATACACATGTAGACGTTAAAGATATACTACTTTAGAAAATATATACACATATATTCGTACCATTCAATGTATGTACTTCTTTAAATAAAACATATACTTCAATATATGTATACTACAATGTATACACACACTAAATATATAGTTATATAATAATTTATAAAAGATATACACATGTATACGTTCAATATATACTACTTTAGAAAATATATACACATATAAATGTACTATTCAATACATGTACTTCTTTAAATAAAACATATACTTCAATATATATATATATATATATATATATATATA
>NW_025895941.1:0-2938 GCF_002878395.1 Capsicum annuum
AAAAAATGATAATATTTTCACATGCTTATTATGATTATAAGATATGTTCGAGAAAAATTCTCTACATTTTATACACACCTCGATTTGCTCTTGAATTAGGTTATAAACTATTATAATTTGATAGGCTTACGGAATAATTATATTCCATTTCCGAGAATAAGAATTTTGATTGTTATAAGCATAGATTCATTTCCTGGGATGAATGTGATAATATTTAGTAAAGCTTGTTAATACAAAGGTGCACTTGATTGTGATAGTACCAAAACTCATCTCCGAAAGAGGTAGAATGATTGAGAAGAAATATGTTGCAATTTGCTCAGAAATAGTAAATATGATGTTTATTCTTGTAAAGTAAATATGAAATTTACTAAAGCAAAAAGCACATGTCATGGTAAACTTAAAGTTTACTAGTATAAACATTCATACATTGACATGAACGATTGTGATATTTCAAAAATGTGTATATTGAGTATTAGACATGTATTAAAGAATTAAAAGATTCTTCAAAAATTATTTATGTTGTTTGTTCTCATGATAAGTTGGTTGGATCAACTAATGTTGGGATTGAATCCCTTAAATCTGGAAAGTATAAAAGTGATTATGAGTCCGTTCACCTATCATGTGATATGTTGAAAAGATACATCAACAAGATGTTCACATGTACATTTATTGTCAACCTACAGTTTGACATTCATAAAGTGGTTGCTCAATAAAATTGAGTTAAGACCATACTTTTCAAATTGTGCAATCAAGACAATTTGTCTTGATAATGACTGTTTGACATTGAATGCATTTGATAAATAGCTGAACCTAATGAGAACAAAACTTCATGTGTGAGTTTGGAATATGATATTTTATATACAAAATAATTTTGTGCATAAAACCAAAAAATTATGGTTAATTTCCCTTCAAAGTTGGTTCTAAGTCAGGAACCACACATTGTCCATCTAATAGTTTAGATGTGCGGTATAGAATTAATGAATATAACATGATGCATAAAGATGGGTTCCTCAAGGAATATGGAGAATCCATGTTAGTTTTCCTAACATAAGGGGAAGATTATAAGCAACTATGAAATATGTTAGGAATTATAATCAGATCCTCATTCAAAAGATAATTTAAGTCAAATGTCGAAAGCATCTCATATTAAGCTGGAAGTGTTCCTATTTTGTATCCGTAAAAGATAATGTCTACGCATGCATAAAGCATGGAAGATCAATCTGTTCCATATAAAATAACCTTGAAAAGGATAAAGAGCAAATAATCATAATAAAAAGGCAATGTGCTCTTGAAGGGTTCACGACATAACACTTCATAAAACCTTATGAGAGGTTCAGATACCTAAAAGTAATGAAGTAATGAGATCTCAAAATATTACGTCACATTGTGAACCGATACAAAATGATATATCATCGATAATTTCTTCAATACAATATTGGATCAATATTGTAAAAGATTACGAGGATCTAAATTCTATGTTTATTTAAGTGTGCTGTCATAGAAACATTTATCAAGTGACATGAAAGGAATCTTGGTCAGCATAAAACTTATTTGATTTACAGTCCTGACACTTGAAGATGTCACACATGAAATACTGAATATTGTCACTTGACAAAAATTATATGAAAACTTTTCTAAGGATTCAAAATGTTTGAAGCATATAAAAATTTTTGGAAAACTTATTTATAATCCTTCTATTATATAAGCTTATAGCTTGAAAATTGTTAGAACTCTTGAAAAGTTTTTAAAAGCAATAGATTATTTGCTGAAATGAGAAATATACCAATTTGGATTGGTTATGAAGTACCATATCTTAGTGCAATTGGTGCACTTATGTATCTTGCAAATACTACAAGGCCTGATATTGCCTTTTCGGTTAATTTGTTAGCAAGGTATAGTTTTGATCCTACTAGAAGACATCGAAATGAGATCAAACACATATATGGTACCTAAAAAGACTATCGATATGGACATATTTTATTCTAAAGATTACAGTCCCGATCTTATTGGTCATGCTGATGTTGGGTACTTATCTGATCCGCGTAAAGCTCGGTCTCAAATAAGCTATATATTCATATGTGGAGGTACTGCTATCTATTGGAGATATACAAAATAGTATATCATAGCCACTTCATCGAACCATGCTAAGATAATAGCTATTCATGAACCAAGCCGAGAGCGTGTGTCGTTGAGGTCTACGATGTATTTCATTTATGAAAAAATATGGTTTGAAATGTGACAAAGTATCCATGATTTTTTATGAGGATAATGCAGCATGTACAACACAACTTAAGGGAGGACTCAAGGAGATAGAATGAAGTATATCTCGCCAAAGCTTTTCTATACACACGAGATACAAAAGAATTGTGATATTAACGTGCAATAGATTCATTCAAGTGACAATGTGGCTGATTCATTCATCAAGTTTCCTCCAATTGCAACTTCTAAGAAGATGGTGCACAAGATCGGGATGCGAAGTATCAAGAATGTTCTCATTAGGGGGAGTTAATACGCATTGTACTCTTTTTTCCTTACGAGGTTTTGTTGCACTGGATTTTCCTTGTAAGGTTTTTAATGGGGAAACCTATATGAGTATTGTTAGAGATGTGTACTATTTTTCCTTCACTAGATTTTTTTCTGACGTGGGTTTTCTAGTAAGGTTTTAACGATGCACATTATCTATCAATTAGACATTCAAGGGGGAATGTTATAAATATATTACCATATATAGTGTATTTCTACTTTACCATGTATAGTGAATGTCTATTGATGAAAAATTAGAAATCCCAAGATTAGTTTTTCCCTCTAAATAAAGGGGATTTCCTTCAGTGTAATTAACCCATCAAGAAACCTCTCAAGAGAAATAATGATCACTCTCTCTCCTCTCTCTATTCTTCTTCTTCTTCTTCTTCTTCTTCTTCTTCTTCTTCTTCTTCTT
>NW_025895942.1:0-1401 GCF_002878395.1 Capsicum annuum
AATATGCACCCAGATTTGAACTTAGTTCAAGAACTTTTGTATGAATTATTGAGTATAATTCAGTCTTCATTCCATTTTGTGCCTAATGGATATGATTAGTACTTTCAAGATCAAAATCATGAAGAATTATGCATAATTGGATAACACGAGGATATGGAAGTAGTGAAGGAATGCAAGGGACTGAAATTATGCTGAAAAAGGGAAGCTGGAAAGCAGAAATCCTCATTTGAAGACTCTCCGCGTCGCGATGATAAATAAAATAGCAATGGTCAAATTCCAGTGAAGGTTCGCGAAACCACCACGTCGCGGAAAAGTTTTGTTTATCAGATTTGGTGGCCTGAAGGTTTAGCGCGTCGCGAAGGATGATTATTTCGCAATTGTCCCAATCCAGTGGCTCACCGCGATAGTGGCGCGTCGCAGTGAGGGTGCATTTTATAATTGTTGGGGAATACTTGAGCTCCACTATTTCCTAGATTTTAAGGGAAAATAGCAATCGAAGTCATGGCGTTGTCCCAGCTATAAAAGGATAAATTCAAGATAATGTAGGGGACTTTTTCAAGCAGAGGAGCGGCGGAAAAGCAGAAATTTCTCTCTTTTAGGGTTCTAAAACATTCTTTTGAATTTCTTTATTCGAAGAATTAATTTGGTTATGATTTGATAATTATTTTGGATGATGAATTCAAACATTAGTAGCTAAACACCCTATCTCCGGGGTTGAGGCTAAGAACATGAGTACTATTTAATATTCTTATTCATAGTTTCTTTTTGGATTATCATATGGGTTGTTCTTAATTTCTTGAGCTTACTATTTTAATGATTGGCCACCATTAGAATAAATTTATATTTCTATGTGAATCTGGGAGGAGAATCATAGGATAAAATGAAGAAATTAGGGAGCAAGGTTCTTATTCTTTTATAAAATAAGAGATTTGAATTAGCATCTAGGATAGGGATATACCTAGAAGCTTTGCTTGGTTCACTTGGAAGATGACAACTTCATGAATCTAGAAGATTTGTTGTAACTCTGCGGGAGTTGTAGTTACAACATTCAATAGATAGAAGATTTGAGGTCGGGAGACCAAGATCGTGGCATAAACCTTGCGAACCATCAACCCGATAACCAATTAGACTGTGAAAAGAATAGAGAATTGTATGATTGTTCAAAATACCTCAATGTAACACCCCGTACTTAATTACGTGCATTAGTCATTGTTATATGTGTTGGGGTATATGTATTGATCCTAAGTTAGGTATATATGAGTTTAAGTATGAGTATTGATTATTTTGAGATGGTTTCAAGTGTATAGTTTGATTATAGGTGTATAGGAATCGACTTTATTTATATCGTAATTTTCCCGTCGATGGTTCCATACGAAGGTTATTGAATAAGATTTCCAACAA
>NW_025895943.1:0-1155 GCF_002878395.1 Capsicum annuum
AATAATGGTATAGAAATTAATATGAACAAGCATCTGCCATTTTTTTTATCGACATCAAGAAAATAAAGATGGAGACTTTTCAGACAAAAAAAATTAATACCAAATGTTTCCTATTCTAGATACATCAAGGTATTCTAGACTATTATTTAATGGGCTGGATCATTATTATGAATTCACTTGGGCTAATATTTAATGGGCTGGATCACTGTTATGAATTAACTAGGCCTGATATTTATGGGCTGGATGTTTTTTTATTAGTTTGGACCATAATTTTATTTAGGGAAACTAATTTAATAAATTCAATTAATTAAGAAAATATAAAATAAATTTGTATTTAATTTATTACTTAATATTAATGGTAGTATATTGCTTGAAACTACATGTGCCTATACATTTGCATCATTTAATTTATTTTGATATTATGAACTTTTGTTAGTTTAATTTTTAAAAAATTTTAATATGTTAAATCAATAATCAAATTAATAAATTATTTTATCTATTTATTAATACTTAACAATTTGGATGACATTTAATTAATAATATAATATTCATAAATAATATAATATTAATTTATCTAAAATTTTGAATCATAATTTAACCAAAAATCATAGATGATGAGTTTTAATTTCAGATATCTAAAAATATGAAAAGATTGATAATAATTTGAGTTGTTTTGTAAAAATTATATAAACATTAAGATAAATATATATTAATAAGTATATGAATATGTATATGCATTATAATAAAATGAACATTCACATTTTTATGATATACAATTTCTTGATGGTTTCATTTTTTGCACTCTCCTACATACACCTTTTTAAAAAATTTTATGTTATTTATGGTATTGTAATTCTATTCATTTAAAAATTAAAAATAAAAACTTTATTTATTTAAATCATAGAATTATAATATTAATTTAATACGTACATGATTCGTGCATCATGCGGGTAAATATAATAATATACTTAAAAGGAGAGGACAAAGCCTTTCTATTTAGCCAAGTGAAAGTATTTACAAGACACATGTTATTTTAGTTAATTAGTTAGGAAATAGTTGTTACATTAGTTGTTTTTAAAATTTCAAATTCAATTTTTCGGTTTCAGGAAATAGTTGTTACATTATCTGTTTTTAATATTTCAAATTTAAATTTTC
>NW_025895944.1:0-3632 GCF_002878395.1 Capsicum annuum
GATCCATGGCTACTCCACACAATGCACATATCAATGGAGAGAACTCATACTATGATTTGCAGGTTGCAGAAGTGTAGTATAAGTAACAAACACGAGGTACTCATTAGGTATTGACCGACAGAACTCCAAAGATAATGCAGGTATAAATAACATGTAAAGCAGAAATATAATATAGGAAACTACTCAAGAAACAAAACATAAAAGTGTTTATGGAAAAGCAAAGGTAAAAAATTAGGCACTACCAGTAATCAATGACAAAGCATGGTTCCATAAGTAACTAGTCCATATACTATAGTATATAAAGAAAGATATATATACGATTATAGTAGGGAAGAAGTAAATGATATACAAATTGTTGCCAAAGAAGAGTATATATAACTCTGCTATACATATAAGCAAATACGAAGAAACTACTCTAAGGGAGCTAATCCAACCTTACCGAAATCATAGGAAATAAGGGGTCTAACACTAGCATAAGAAGGGTCTCTAACTAAAATGTGTATAGACAAGAGATAATTTAAAGATAATCAATTCAGACCATAATAAAGAATAAGGGAACTCAAAAGTGTACCTAGAACTTTTGGTACCAATCCTTAACCAACCTGCCATGAACTATATAATAATAACCAGTAAATATGTAGTCGGTTATCCTGTATAAACAATAACCTACCCGGGCCTCCATAAGCCCAGAAGGCATAAGCAAACACTCAGCAAACAACAACCATAATGTATACCTATACAAGCCGCCATAAGACAAATATATTCAAGCGCCAAACAATCATACTGGTAGTAGGCAATGCATAATAATAAATGAATGTATGGATAATGCAGTACCGCCAACCAATCGAGTGCTAGAATGTACCAAATATATATACCTCCTTCAACTTTGTAGCTCGCAAAGGCGGGACCTACAATGACCATCCTCCTTTGATATCATGAATCATCGGACGAAGGGATACGGAACTCGGGATATCCATTTACACTGCCTGGTCTCCAACTATGAATTTTAGTGACCATCATAACCAATCTACTTCATTCAATACCGGAGATAAATAAGAGTATAATTGTCATGACTCGAACCAGGACCTGGCTGTGATGGACATCCCTAGCCAACAAGGCCAGAGATGACCACCTAAACCTTACCTCAAAAGCATAATAATCAGAAGAATAGGCAACAAAAGCCAACCAAATTAATAAGAGAGATAGATAAGTCAAATAAAAATCTAAGAGTCAAAACATAACAACTATGACATCCCAATGCTCTCCACAAAAGCCTCTAATCTAAGAAACATGCTCCTGACTATGACAAAAGAAATCCATAAATACTAAAATGATAAAAGAAACCTAATAAAATGATAGGGTCTTTCGAAAGATTGAGGCTCACCACTTCACAGTTAATCAACACGAATACCTAACCGTTGAACGTTGCAAATGAGCAATAGAAAAGTCCTTGAAACCTACATAATGAAATGATATAGAGTTCGCGGATGGTCAATGAGGAGCACTGGCATGTAACCCAAGGGAAAGGGATAAAATAATACATTTACTAAAATTTAGTCATAAACCCCATGCAGAACCTTTGATACATATACGTATAGGATGTTGGGATAAGGACAAGGGACATAAGACAGGATAGTTTAAAACATTAGCCTAAACTATATAGGTCATACCAACCTAAAGGCACCCACGGGCTATATGGGTCCAACTCTCTCTGCTGGGAGGGCCCCAATCCATGTTAGCCGCATGTACCGAGGAATAGCTAAAGACACCAAGGCGATAGCCCTCCAAATTAGACTATATGCATCACATACTTGGTCATATAGACATCTAACATTGGCAAATGTGGTTTTCAGTGTTGGTCTTCCCGGGACTACACCTTCCTAGGGAGCTACACAATTTCCTTTTAGCCTAAATTAAAATAATTTGCACATAACCCAACCATTAACTGGAGAGTCATTTATTAAGGCATTTACCAACTTGGTATTGTTATACCAATATGCTTGCATGTTATTCCGTTTATGCCAAACCAATCCATACAACTTTTAGACTCTCAAGTTCCATTTAAAATCCGAAACCATGGCCACCAAGGGCATTCCAAAATTATAGTTATCCGTTTATTCGTCCTTTAATGCAATGCAATGTTCTTAAAGGTAAGTTAAAAATATGTAGAATACTTATTTAAACCCAATTTAACAATGTGGGTTGAGGTCCATGTCAATAACATCATGAAAAATCCATTAACCTTGTGAAAAAATCAAATTAACAATTCTATCATTACCATGAGGCACCAATTCAGTTTCAAAAGTCATAATTTAAAGCATGAAGAACACATTACCATAATGGTAAAAGTAATTCAAGCATTAACAACCAAAAACCTTCAACTCAATTTCAAATCCATCATTTAAAATACATGAATATTGAATAAATTTCTGCCATAATGTAAAAGAAAAGTTAAGGAATGAGAAACATGCCTAAAATATAGAAGGATTTGAAGAGAAATCGAAGTGTGGAGACCGGATGATGAAATCCTTGTAAAACCCTTGAATTTCCTTGGTTTGAGAGTTAAATAGGAGAAGTGAAGTGTTTGACCTTGATAACTGAAGGTAATGGGGTTAATTCAATATTTTTAAGTCGTTTAAAGGGTAAAGGACCAAAAGGCCCCTCATCTTAAGTGAAAAAAATAGAATTGGACGAAATTAACAAAGCAGCATGGCACGCCACTATTGCGGAGACTAGCCAGCGTGCCACAGCCTTATTGCGGTAACTAAGTGGTGTGGCACGCCACTATCGTTGACCTTCGTAGCCTCGAGGTCCCAAAATGACCCCAAAGCCCATCCAAAGATTCCGAAACTTTTCCAAAACCCCCCGTTAACATCCATTATCATTATTTAAGTATAAAATTAATGTTACGCACATGGAAGTGTCAAAAATAATTTGATCGGAGTTTTATGGGGTCTTACAATAATAATTGCTCAGATTTAAACCGAGGCTATAAATCTGTAAACTCATTTCTCATGATTGAATTTGGACTAAAAAAATACAATAATGTAAAAAGGATCGAAATCTTCTTCAAGTGTAGTGAAACAAGTAGTGGTAAAATGAGTGAACCAATAATGAACTGGAATAAGCATCGATTTGAATTTTTAAGTACTATATTTAGTTTAAATATCATAATCCAAATATAAGGGTAGTACGAATTTTATTTTCAAAGAATCAATTTTAAAATTTAACACAAAGTGAGAATAAATCTCTTCTTAAAAAATAGTAGTGAAATCAAGGTTCTAACCGATATTGTACCACTAAATAAGTATAAATGCATCTAAATGTATGCATTCCATCACCAGTATCCACACAATACAATCGTAAGCGTCTACATATCCATAAATATATCCATATCCTTTTTGAGGTAGAGTGCTAACCTGGTATCCAACTGGAATTATAACCATGATCTCAGACCCAATAATATATAACTCAACAAGATATTAGCACCATAAACTCGAAAACTAAGGTAAACGCACAAGCTACTATGAGAACCTAATCAGGGAATATTGCCCAATGCACTAAGCAAGCTAGTAAGTCTTATACTGAAGAGGTCCTTTATGTCGATCTATAGCTAAACAAGTCTATAATCT
>NW_025895945.1:0-1546 GCF_002878395.1 Capsicum annuum
TCTATTGAAATCACCTTCAGTAGCACATAAATTCCAATAGGTAAATAATCCGTTGCGACTGATTACTTACCTGTTGCAACAGATTACACATCTGTTGGGATTCATGTACGGCACTATGAAATCACTATTAACTTTTCTTAACAAATGACTTTATTTAGGTACCACTAATGGACGGATCAATAACAATAGGGGTGGATTGTTATGGCCAATGAATCGAGAAGAGAAATCGATATGTGTGGCGTTGGAAAAAGGGTGAAATGCTAGAGACGATAACTATGGCAGTCCAAAGTGATATTTTGTAAGATGATTTTGTAAACTTAATCATCAACTAATGTTAACTGAATTGTCAAACGGAAGAACTCGTCATCAGCTACATGCACAACTCCTTTAAAAATCAAAGGTACTACCTTTCAAGATAACCGATCAGGTTCGATTGTGTGCTTATCTTAGTGATTCATCCAGGCCGGTGTTAAGTGTGTATGTGGTTGAAAAGATGAGAGAGAATGAGAACCATAACGTAGAAGAAGAATAACAACAAGACATCTTTAATGATAGGTTGGATGATCTAGACATGAATATTTCAAATGATGATCAAACACCTAGGCCCGTTGATGCGACCAATACGATGGACAGTTCTTCTCGGTCGACATAGTATGGCAATCTTTAAGATGACGGGACTGGCTTTTTCAATGGAATGTCATTCAAGGACAAGAAAGAACTATCTACCACTTTGTTTATTTCTTGCTTGAAAAAAGATTTCAGAATAAAGAAGCTGATTAATCCAATTAGTGTCTTTTGCTATAAATATGCTAATCTGAACTTCAAGTGGTGGTTAAGAGCGGTGTAATACGTAAGTTCTGACAGTTTCGTCATTCATAAACATGAAAAGTATCGCACATGTGGTTCGGAGCACATCTCAGGCCAAAATTCTCATGCCACGACAAAGGTCCTCAGTGAATATTTCAAGAATAGTTTCCTCAATGGCAAAGTCCCTTCTAAAAGGGTTATGGCCAATCAACTCCTTACGAAATTGGGAGTCCTGGTCAATTATTGGAAGATATATACGCCCATGGGAATTGTCAAGGACTTTGTTAGGGGGACACATGAGCATGGGTATGCAGTCCTGGATGCCTACCATTACATGATTGAGTCCACAAAACTCGAAAGTAAGACGACATTGCATGTTGATGAAAACGGAAGGTTCAAGTACTTTTTTGTACCCTATGGTGCTTGGATTCAAGGTTTTTGATATTTGAGAAAAGGCATAGCCATCGATGGTACTTTTTGAGAAGCAGGTATAATGGATTCTGCTAGCGGCAGTGGCGCAGGATGCGGAGAATCACATCTTTTCTGTCACTTTTTGTGTAGCGTACAAGGAATGCGATGGGTCTTATGGATTTTGTTTGAACAACTGTGAAGTTGCATTAAAGACACCGAAGAGTTGTGTTTTGTTTCAGATAGGCATCCAAGTATTCCAAAGACGAGTTCATTTTTTTTCACTTCAGCTTACTTTGGTTGTTGCATCAAACATCTTGGAGAGAACATT
>NW_025895946.1:0-1078 GCF_002878395.1 Capsicum annuum
GATGTCCTAATTATTTTATTCATGTAGGATACAATATCATATGACCCGTATCGGCAACTACGATTTCCAGCGATGAGCCCTTTCACTCAAACGCCTTTTTCAAGCATCCACCTTTCTCATGAAAATCAATGCATTCAAACTTTGTTCAAATCAATCATATGTCATACTCTGCAGGGTATCTTCATACCCGACTTGCAAGTCAATCAGTATCATACCATTCTCTTCATTCAATAATCATATGCAACATATTTCAACATGAACAAAACAACTCTCTCTTTGAAAGTCAAAAACCATATCCAAATCATGACATTTTTAGACATTTCATGACATGCATTTCAAGATGATTTCAAACGATTCATATCACGTGAAACTTAAAACAATATCATATCAAGAGAGGGGTTCCATGTAAATCATGCTCTCAATTTATCATCATTATTAAACACATGAATATCCATATATAATATATCAAATCACCTTAGAATAGGCCTAAAGACCAAATCAATATTATAAAAAGTTTAAAACATATCATATTCATAATTTCAAAACCCCCATTTTGAAAACATGAATTTTTAAAGCCCATGAGATTTTTGAGATAACCCCACGTACCTCTATATGCGAAATTTATAGGTGTTTCTTGAAGCCTACGTTCTGGGGATTCCAAATATGCGATTAGTTTCTAAAACCCCAGGTTGAATCTTAAGTTGCTTGGGTTTTTATTTTGAAACCCTAAGGAGAATCCTTGAGCACTTTTGATGAATGAAGGTGTATTTTGGGGTCCTTGGAACTGAATTTCGTGTTTTAGGGCTAAGTAACGGTGGAAAAGGACCATTTTGCCCCAAAAACGGAGTGTTTAAGTCACTTGAAATCTTTACATAGGCGCCACCCATTCCATCGCCTATGTTTACATAGGCGCCGCCTAGTCTATCAACATAGGCGCCACCTAGGCTATCGCCTATACTTTCCAGTGGCCATGGGCGATTGGTTAGGCGACGCATATCACTTTGAAAGGCCACAAATTCTTGCTCGGGTGCTGGATTTTAGCAAAATTGGTATCATTGGAAAGCTAACTCGGAAACCT
>NW_025895947.1:0-1159 GCF_002878395.1 Capsicum annuum
AAGTGTTAGTGGACAAGAAAACTAACACTAAAAACAACAAAAAAAAAACAAGAACACTACTAGATCTAGACATACAACAAACAAATCTTGGCCAAGACACAACAAGAACACAATTTTCGGCCAAGAACACAAAGGTTGCAGATTTGACTGTTTCTGGAATTTTCAGATTTTAGTTTTTTTTTTTTTGTAGTTTTCAAGGTCTCAAGCCCAAGATTGATCTTGTGGGAACAAAATCAAGTCATGCTTTGATACCAAATGATACGGGAAAGACAAAGAAAGCACAAAACAAACACCAAATCAGTCCACTAATCTTAAGGATGCGAGGACCAAGATGGAGACCACACTCAGATTCGCTACCAACAACAAGAATACAAGATATAAGAGTATATTTTAACACCAAAACAGCTACAAAACGTGATGAACAAGATGAACAACAATAATACAAGTTTTGGATTCAACGAAGACCCCAAAATAGTCCACTACACAACACATACACGATTTACAAGAAAACAAAGATAGATAGTGAGACCAAGATTATTACAAGATTAAAAACCAAGTGTATTTCAACACTAATCCCTAATGAATGTAACAATTAAAACCACACTCTTACGGTGACCACCAAGGAAATGAACTCACCTCAAGATCTACCGTTTCCAAGCAAAGATCAATATTGGCTTTTCCAAACCCTATGCTAAGGATGACTTTTCCAAGCCCTACAACTAAGGATGTTACACTCTCAAAAGAGAGAAAATATGTCTTTAAATTCTTCATCATTCCAAATCTAGTGAAAATAAGACTAAGGGGGCCTATTTATAATATATTACAAATGAAGATAAAAAGACCACTTTGCCCTTAATGAGAGGGGCGGCCATGATATGTAAATACACCATGTGTAATGTCCAAAATGCCCTTAATTAAGGTCTAAAATCGTGATTGCTCAACCTTAAATGCTCCAAGCAATCTTCCACACGCGAGATTGCTTTAAGTTATGCTCAAAACGGGTCCTCCATGCATGTTCTTGTATTCTCGAGGTGACCAAGTCTTGAGCCTCTATGTGTAGGCCTCCAAAAATGTCATCAAAAGATAAGATGGTCATTTGTCCCGTATCATGACATTAACACATATAAATCATCATGTAGAAAATAAAATGACGAGCGCT
>NW_025895948.1:0-1009 GCF_002878395.1 Capsicum annuum
GGTTTGGCATGTTGTATCTTATGATTTAGTGTTAGGCTTGATCATGGAGAGAGAACTTAGTTTAGTTTAGACCTTAGTAGAAAGATTTCGCAGTGCCAATATGAGAATTATAAGTTAAATCAAATGAGTATGGTATTTAAGGGGAATAGTATAGTTGAGAGAGCATTTGAGAAGTGATGCTAAGCTTGAAAGTATGAAGTTGCGTTGCCTACGGCCTAGCAATCCTATCCTAGTTTATGAGTTATATAATTATATTCCATGCTATATATTTATATCAATGTTGTAATTCCTTAGTCAAATGTCTTGTTCAAAGCATGCCCAAAATTCTTTGCTCCCTAATGTCAATAGAATTTCATAGAAAATTGTTGAAGAGATACTCTATTTGAGTATGGGTAGTTAGTATGATCCAGTCCATATAGCCTAAAGTCTAGTTTAACAGGCAAGGAGCTAAGCTCTTATAGATTCTTAATTTTCCAGATAATCTTACTATCTGCAGTCTTATACAGATATAAATTCTAAGAGGCAATGTGTTTGTGTCCAATTAAATTATGAATTCAGCTCAGTTCATGCATCAGTTTCAGTTTCGAATATTAAGTCATGATTCAGTTTGTAAGTATCCTGTGTAGTATCACAGTCTCTTCTTAGTATTTTCATCAAATTATTATCATTCGAGGACGAACGATCCCAAGAGGGGGATGTTGTAATTACCCAAGTTTTCATTTCATAAACCTCTCATCAATTCTCATGAGATCAGATCCAGTGCAAAGTAATGGTTACTCATAAGTTGACACTCTCGTTAATATCTTAGCCATATAATTATTTTCATGAGAATTCAGGCACATGCAGTTCAGTTCAGTGAATCATTATGTTTTAGATTTAGTGATTCATTTTTTATCAGTCGTACAAGTTAGCTTAAAGATCGAGATTCCTCTGTGTTTCAGCTTAATTATCCACATTCGAGGACGAATGTTCCCAAGGGGGAGATAATGTAATAACTCGTATTTTTGTG
>NW_025895949.1:0-1537 GCF_002878395.1 Capsicum annuum
GAGATGTCCATGAAGTGGGGTGTAGTAGCGGTACGCTGAAATTTTGTGATTAATGAAAACACAAACCAATGTGCCATGCAGTTAGTATTCTTTGAATTAAAACTTGAGGTTGTTGAGGTGAAATGATTTCTTAGTGTGATGTAGAGTACAAGGTCCCGTAGTTTAAATTAGCACCCCTTTCCTTCGAGTTAGGATTCAACATAGAAAAATTATACAATAGGACACAAATTCTTATGGTTAGACGTGGTACGAGAGAATTGTAAGTTGGAAATGATGAAGTATGTTGATTAATGTTGGGGTATAGATAAGTAGTGTTGCTAAGTTTAAGTCTTTTCATTATATCTTGTAAAATGGAGAATGCTAATATTCATATGTTCTGCGAGAAGCTTATCTCACCTCTCATACGAATCTTAATCAGGCCGAGGACTCTTAGAAAAAGTTATGTTTTACAATGTTTTGATCATGTGCCATAAAACACATGCCAAGATTCATATCGATGTCAAGTTTCTCTATCTCGGTTTTCGTGCTTACCTATTTCCCTAGGGGTTATCATGAAGATCGTCTAATGCTTTTGCATATTTTTTGTTGTTGATGAAAGATGTTTGAATCAATATTACGTTCTTTATTCTACACTTTTAGAGTTTCAAGAAGTCCCTAGCCATCATTCAGGGATGAATGATCCCAAGGGGGAGATAATGTAACACCCCGCATTTTGGGCTAGAACGTAAACCGTCATTCATTTACGTAAAAGTTACAAAAGTTATAAATACAGTGCAAATATAGTGTGTTAATCAATTATGTAGTGTGAGAATCTAGTTGAGCATGAATTGAGATCATAGAGGTCCCTTAACCGAAGGACGAGTTGGAAACTTTTCTATCGTTCGAGTTTGAGTGAGCGTCAAACCTAGGGTCAAATTCAAACAACAATAACTTTTTTTATATAACAAATTAGAGGTCCTACTACGTATCAAATGAAAGGTCTTCGAAATAGCTTTCCAATGATACCAATTTTACATTAATCTAACACCCGAGCAAAAATATAAGCTCATTTTAGTGAGAGGCAGTAAGGGTGTGAGATTGGATAGGCGCCGCCCAACCAAACTTAGGCGATTGACAAGGTGTCGCCCACCCTGGCTTGTGCGATCGATTGGGCGCCACCTAAGTCATTTCCAAGTGCCAAAAACACTCCCTTTTTACTTATATCAAGGGTGTTGAAGTCATTTCACACCCCTAAACCATCCCTAATCACTCCAAATCGTTAAAAGGGATTTCTAAACACATTATTTACAATCCCTAAGCCCTAAATCATCCAAGTTATGTTCCAAAGCCCTCTTCCATTCTCAAGAACAAGATTCAAATGCTTGTCACAAGAAACCAAGGAATTCAAGCTTAAAGGACCAATCTTTTCGCAATTTCGTTGTCACTAAGGTACGTGGGGTTTATCCTAAAACTACATGGGCTTGTTGAATCTCTTGAATATAAGTTAAAGTTATCAAGCATGAATTTATAAAGGGGTTTTGGATCCTATGTTTTAAGT
>NW_025895950.1:0-1088 GCF_002878395.1 Capsicum annuum
CGTGACGGAGGCCCGAGGCGTCGGGTAGAGCATCAGTCTAAAATTAGTTTAGAATAGGATTTACATTTTTGCATTTTTGTATCTTTTGGACTGTATAATTTGGACTGGACATTATTTTGGTTTTGAATTTTGTTAGATTTGTTTTGTTTTGTTTCTTTTGTGTGTTTATGTGGTTTGTACATTTTATAGTGTCTAATTAGCCGATACATTTCACCAAGCGACCGTGGTCGAACCACGGGATCGAGGGGTGCCTAACACCATTCCCTCGGTCAACAAAATTCCTTAGCAGCAATCTCTGTTCGCAAACCAGTCTTAAAGAGTCAAAACCATTTTGAAAAGGATTTCCAAAGGTGCTTTGGCACACCAAATTATGCCAAGTGGCGACTCTGAGTTTTGAATATAAAAAGTCCTTTTCGAAACAAATCTCCATTTTGTTACTTAATAATGAAAACCCTTTCAAACTTAAAATCAAATCTTTTTGATTCAAAAAGAGGTGTGACACCCGTTTAACCTTATAACCTTATATAAGTAAACAACCTTATAACCTTAATCTCTACCAAATATCTTATATCGTAGAATGTAGATCATTGTAAAGTATCAATGCATGGAATAACATCAACATGAGCTATTAGGCCTTTGTCAAGTTTGCCAACAGTTTCAGCTTTTCATTTTACTGTTTGCTTTTAACATTTGTGCAGTAGAATATTTGTTGTCTGCTGTTCACAACGATCCTACATCTATTAATTTCAAGTCATCTTCAATTTCCTGTCGTGTATTGAGTTCTCTAATAATCACTAAACAGATCTGATTTTGATTTGATCGAAGAAAAGTTTGTGTAAGGTTTATTTTGTTAAACATGTTAAATATGTAAATATGCTGGTACGTATGGGCTATGACAAATGAAACTCAAAAATAGTATTATGTAATTTTGGAAGTGCTATTGCTTCAGCATTATAGGACATCTAATTGTTAGACTAGAGAATAATCAAGTTTTTTTTTATCTTGGAATGTGTTTCTCTTTTGAACTGTGGAACTGCGTGCTAACTGGATCACATATATGTTAGACCTATATAAATGTGAAGCTGCAG
>NW_025895951.1:0-1007 GCF_002878395.1 Capsicum annuum
CATCGGACATATGCGTCTACTTGTTCAATTTTATTCAAGTTTAAGTGCCCTATTTGTGCACATCTAAAGTTATAGATAATAGATGCGATCTGAAATTAAGTTAAACGGCATATTTATGCATTGTGTTAAGAATTAATAAATTCATATTTGTGGGTCCCACCCCATCAATCGAACCATAACTCCTCTGATCAAACTCGATAAATGTGTTCACTTTATCAAATTCAAATCAGTGATATTAAATTGAGCACTAGCACATATGACAATGGATAACGCAAAAAAAAAAAAAAAATATACTCCCTTTACTTCAAAAAGAATGAATTGTTTTTTTTAGTCTATTTCACAATGGATGACACTTTTCTTTGTTGGCATCATTTTGATTCAACTTTTCACGTGACACTTTTAAAATTAAAAAATATTTTACTCTATTTGACATAATTTTGATCAAATAACACAAGAATCAAAAGTTTATTTATTTTTATAAACTCATGAAAATTAAAATAGCTCATTCTTTTTAAAAATGAAGGGAGTAGTAACATACTGTTTGAATGATGATTTTTCATGGTATTATATACTATGTTTACTAAAATAACCATGTTTGTTTTGATTGTTTCTTAAAATATATTGTATGGTATGGTTTAATTTTATGATTTGGTAATCATGAAAACCCACACTTTATGTAACCATCGATTTGGTGGTATCCATGATTTACTATTTTTTCAATTATGTCCTTATTTAATATTATATAATCATATTTTACCCTTTACCTTATATTATTTAACTCCACCTCCTACTTGACCCCCACCAGCCCCCCTTAAAAAAATTATATTTTAAAAAAAAAATAAACTTTTTTTCTTATCCCACCCTACAATATTTTTTAAATTTATTTTTAACAAAAAAATTCAAAAATTTTTCTTACCCCACCCCTCCCCCTCCCCCACCACTTACTACCCCCCCTTCCCGCCCCAATTTTTTTTCAAGGTTTACAGAATTTTCATACCCCACCACCC
>NW_025895952.1:0-3359 GCF_002878395.1 Capsicum annuum
GATGTTGTAATGCCCCGAGTTTCATGGAATTTTCTTGTCATAAATCTCTCATTCTTTTCTCATGAAATCATATCAAGCCTAAAGTAATGATAAGTCATAAGTTGATGTCCTCATTTTGATCTAAGCTAAATAGCTGTAAGACCTCGTATTTCTCTTAGCTTAAATGTGTCCCTAGAATATTGAGGGATAACTTCCAAAATAAATAATATTTATTCCATGTGGTATTTTCATGATTTTGAATTTCAATTGTGTGAGAAATTGAATAAGCTTTCCATTGATAGCACTACCTTAAAGTTCATGAGTATGGCCATTTCAAGAGGCAGTTAGTTCGCATACAGGTAGATTGCAAAATTCAGCTGAGTACATACATCATACATCAGTTTTAGATTTAGATATTAAGTCATGATTCATTTCACAAGTATCCTGCATATCATCTTAGTCTTTTCCTTATACTTTAACCAAATTAGTATCAATTATGGCTGAACGATCCCAAGGGGGGGATGTTGTAATAAACCGAAATTCATGTAGTTTTTCATTTCATAAATATCTCAGTGTTTTATCATGAAGTTAGATCAAGCCTAAAGTAATGATTAGTCATACGTTGACGCTCTCATTTCGATCTCAGCCATATAGCTGTAATACCCCGTATTTTCCCAGCTTAAATTCATCCCTAGATTGTTGAAGGATAGCTTCAAAATGAATAGTATTTATTTCATGTGGAATTTGGAAGATTTCAACTTTCCATTGTGTGGGAATTAAATAAGCTTTCCATCGATATCACTACCTAAAAGTTCGTGAGTGTGGCCCTTTCAAGAGGTAGTTTGTTCGAATATAGGTATATTGCAAAATTCAGCTTTGTAGATTCATCATACAATAGTTTCAGATTCATATAATAAGTCATGATTCAATTCATAATTATCCTACATATCATCTCATTCTTTTCTTTGTATTTTGACCAAATGGGTATCATTCGTGGGCGAACGATTCCAAGGGGGAGATGTTGCAATTCCCCGAGTTTCTTAGAGTTTTTATGTCATAAATCTCTCATTTTATTCTCATGAAATCAGATCACCCCTAAAGTAAAAAATTAGTCATAAGTTGATGCTCTCGTTTCGCTCTCTGCCATATAGCAGTAATACTCCATATTTTTTCTAGCTTAAATTTGACCCTAGAATGTTGAGTGATAGATTCAAAAATAAATAATATTTATTCCATGTGAAATCTTCAAGATTTGACTTTCCATTGTGTGAAAAATTGAATAAGCGTACCATCGATATCACTACCTAAAAGTTCGTGAGTACGGCCATTTCAAGAGGTAGTTTGTTCGCATCTAGGTAAATTGCAAAATTATGCCAAATACATGCATCATACATTAGTTTGTGATTCAGATATTAAATTATGATTCAATTCATATGTATCCTGCATATCATCTCAGTCTTTTCCTAGTATTTTAACCATATCAGTATCATTCAGGGGCGAACGATCCCAAGGGGGAAATGTTGTAATGCCCCAAGTTTCATGTCATAAATTTCTCATTCTTTTCCCATGATATCAGATCAAGCCTAAATTAATGATTAGTCCTAAGTTGATGCTTTCATTTCGATCTCAGCCATTTAACTTTAATACCTTGTATTTCTCCCTGCTTAAATTCATCCCTAGAATGTTGAGGGATAATTTCCAAAATGAATAATATTTATTCCATGTGGATTTATTGTCTAGAAAATTGATTAAGATTTACATCGATATCACTACCTGAAAGATTGTGTGTATGGCCATTTCAATGGGTAGTTTGTTTGCATCCAGGGTAGTACATACATCATACTTTAGTTTCAGATTCATATATTAAGTCATGATTCAATTCATAAGTATCCTACTTATCATCTTAGACTTTTCCTAGTATTTTAACCAAATCAGTATAATTCAGGGGCGAACGATCCCAAGGGGGAGATATTGTAATGCCCCAACTTTCATGGAGTTTTCATGTCATAAATCTCTCATACTTTTCTCATGAAATCAAATCAAGCCTAAGTAACGATTCGTCATAAGTTGACGCTCTCATTTTGATCTAAGCCATATAGCTTTAATACCCCATGTTTTTCCTAGCTTAAATTCATCCCTAGAATGTTGAGGGATAGCTTCCAAAATCAAATAATATTTATTCCATGTGGAATTTTTACGATTTCAACTTTTTATTGTCTGGCAAAATTGAATAAGCTTTAAATCGATATCACTACATGAAAGTTCGTGTGTATGGCCATTTCAAGGGGTAGTTTGTTTGCATCCAGGAAAGTACATGCATCATACATTAGTTTTAGATTCATATATTAAGTCATGATTTAATTCATAAGTATCCTGCATATAATCTCAGTCTTTTCCTAATATTTTAACCAAATCAGTATCATTAGGGGGCGAACGATCTCAAGGGGGATATGTTGTAATGCCCCGAGTTTCCTGGAGTTTTCATGTCATAAATCTCCCATTCTTTTTTCATAAATTAGATCAAGCCGAAAGTAATGATTAGTTATAAATTGACGCTCTCATTTAGATCTTAGCTATATAGTTATAACACCTCATATTTCACCTAGCTTAAATGCGTCCTTAGAATGATGAGGGATAGCCTCTAAAATAAATAATATTTATTCCACGTTGAATTTTCAAGATTTCAAATTTTAAGTTGTGGGCATTTGAATAAGATTTCCATCGATATCACTTTCTGAATGATTGTGTGTATGGCCATTTCAATAGGTAGTTTGTTCGCATACAAGTAGATTGAAAGTTTAGCTTAGTACATGCATCATACATCAGTTTTAGATTAAGATATTAAGTCATGATTCAATTCATAATTAACCTGCATATCATCTCAGTCTTTTACTAGTATTTTAACCAAATCAGTATCATTCATGGGCGAACAATCCCAAGGGGGCGATGTTGTGATGCCCCGAGTTTCATGGAGTTTTCAAGTCATAAATCTCTCATTCTTTTCATATGAAATCAGATCAAGTCTATAGTAATGAATAGTCATAAGTTGACGTTCTCGTTTTGCTCTCAGCCATATAGCTGTAATAAACCGTATTTTTCCTAGCTTAAATTTGTCCCAAGAACGTGGAGGGATAGCTTAAAAAATGAATAATATTTATTCCATAGGTAATTTTCAAGATTTGACTTCCATTGTGTGGAAAATTGAATAAGTTTTGCATCGATATCTCTACCTGAATGTTCGTGAGTATGTCCATCTCTATAGGATGTTTTTTCGTATCCTGGTAAGTTGTGAAATTCACCTCATTACAGGTATCATACATCTATTTCAGATTTGGATATTAAGTCATGATTCAATTCATAAGTATCCTGCATATCATCTC
>NW_025895953.1:0-1016 GCF_002878395.1 Capsicum annuum
TTCATTTCTTTTTAATTGTTTTTGTATTTGTATGTTTGTACATTTTTCTGTTAGTATATCCATTATATGTTGTGTTCTATGCCCTATTGTCCAATTTAAATTTGGGTTGGCTACTACACCATCTCTTTTATACCATCTATCTTCTATTTCTCTTCCTAAAGTCCCAGGTAATTTATTGAATAATTTTTTGCCTAATTCTTTGTTAAAAGTGTTTCCGCTAACAGTGCAATAATAAAAATAGTCTTGTAGGAATTTCTTTATATATACCCAATGTGAAATACTTAATTGTTCTAGTTTGATTAATGCTTCTTTTGTAGTGCTAATAGTCCACTATTTGGATCTTTTTCAGTTAATAACATATGCATTTTGTTTGTGAAATTATAGGGATTTGGTCCCATACTTAATAAAACCTGGAAGTCATATGGGCAATTTGTCTTAAAAATTTTCCATGTGGCTTTTGCCGATTCCCCCCAAAAGGTTTCTAAATATTTATACATTGTTTCCGTATCTGTTTCTGTATAATGTCTTAAGTAATCTGTAGCTACTATTCCTTTTCATAAATCTATCACTGTATCCCACATTTGGGGATCGTGTGCTGCTATATTCAGAATTTTACCTTTACTACCTCCTTCTTGTAGTTTAATTGGTTCTTCTATTGGTATTCTTTTACCTGCTAGCTTAATATTATCTCCTCTAAGTTCTGTATCTGGGTTTATCCTAATTGCTGGTCTTCTAGGTACATTGCCTGTACTATAATCTATTGGTTGGGGATTAGGGTTTGTTTGTTGAAATGGGCTAGCACTTGAAGAGCTAGTTGGTTCTAATTCTGCTAGTTCTTTATAACTTATTGTGGAACTTAATACAGAAATTGTATCTTCATCTTTTCTTTCAAGGAATAGTTTGTTATTTCTATATCCTAAATTATCACTTCTCTCTAAACAGTTTTTTAAAATGCTCTATACATTCTTCTATTTTCATTTCGTCCTTTTGACATCCTTTACATTTAAAAGTTATAT
>NW_025895954.1:0-1226 GCF_002878395.1 Capsicum annuum
AACCTTGTCTCTGTGACTCCGTCTAGTAAGTTGTGCCTCTCTAGCCCGTATTGTTAAGAAAAGGGCGAATTCTACACAATTAGAACTTCTAGACACATAGGTTTAACATAAGGGTATTAAATCTCTGACAGGCCCCATGTTTGGGTAAAAGAGTGTCCATACAGTCATAAAACTATTTAAGATTCTTTTCTATTTTGGTTGGTGCTTTGGTTCTGTCTTCCGACTTAGGCTTAATCCGATATTATTATATGGTCTGGTTGGGTGAGTGGCATACCCCAGCCTAAGAGATCCTGTCAATGGTATCAGAGCCTGTGAATTTTCATAGTAAATATGTTAAGTGGGGTGAAGAATTTTAGCATAGAAAATCCATAATGGGATCTATTGAATCTACTTTTGCTTATGGTCCTGTATATTTTAATACTCAGCCAAATTTACAATTATTTTTTACTGATGTAAATATTTTTCATGCTTTAACCTTAAATGTGAAAACTCATGGATATGATTACGCCCCTGGATCTGAACTTATAGGATTATCTTACCGCATGTACTATCGGTTATTATCAACTTTAAATCCTCGATGTAAGTTAATAGATGATAATTCTGACTGCACTATGCTTATTAAAACTAATTTTATAAAATCTAGGGTTACTACTCGAAGACCTATTAGATGGGATGAAATTGACTTCCCCCAAACATGGATTTTAAACTCAGTCACTTCTCCAAAATAATTGGCGGCGGACGTGACTAATTCAGAGTTAACTCAAGTAACTCAGAATTCAGATGGACGAATCTGTCTACAATTCGATAATAATTCCCCAGTCTATAGAAATTCTTTTTCATTACCAAGAAGACTTCATTCAATACATCATATTTCTCCTATCGAACCTACTGAACCTAATTATAGGAATAAATGTTCTACGCATAGAACCAAAGAAGAACGTGAAACTAGAAAAACCTTTCGTAAGTCTACCAGATTCACAAAAAATAGATCAAAAAGTGAGTTAGCCAAAATTAAGTGCTAGAAATGCAACCAGTATGGTCATATAGCTCCAAACTGCAAATTATAAAAACTCAAGTCCTTAGGACTTTCTGAAGAAGTTCACGACCAAGTTTATAATTTGTTATATACCTCTGATTCCGAATCTGATTCTACATCTGAAAATGATTTTGAATTACCTAATTCTGATAGTGAACTCAATCAGGTTGATAAATGTAATGATTGTGAT
>NW_025895955.1:0-1907 GCF_002878395.1 Capsicum annuum
AAATCCGAAGTCCATAAAGAGCATTCTGAACATGACACAATGGTGTTGAGATGAATCAAATAGAAATTGTAACGCAACTGAAAACTGTGCCGAACTCCAAGAATACACGCAAACCTTTCTAACACGTGGATTTTCGTCGTTGCTCCAGTCCAAAAGAAAAGGGAGATATGTGTCGAAGTACCTAGTTTCAACAGAAAGTAACTATCAGAACTGTGACTTATTTAAGAAAAACTCATAAAGACATTCCCACTTTAGAGCTGCTTCACCGCAAAACCCCACGAGATGATCAAATACATAAATACATGTATTTCTTTCTTCAGTTGTTTTATCCTTGCCCTTCAAGCAGTGAGGAAAAGAACTATTAGAAACATGAGAGGAAAACAACCTTAGATTGTTAAGATTGAGTCGGTTACTGGTGCTGAAACTCACCATCATAGGCATTATATATGATGAAAGCTCATCAAGGAAAGGCAAGAAAGCAGCCTTGAATGTCTTGATTAATATCATCACTAGGTAACCAATCTGATAGCAAATTGCTTATGTTATCAAAGTGAAAGGTTTTATAAAGACAACATGGTGTTTTAAGTTATACTGCGATTTCTTATCAAACATACATTTTTGAAAATTTCTACTTCTTGCTCTCTTTCATCCCTCAGTAATTCAGCTTCCTCGGCATCAAAGTCTTCGGATTTTACTCTCTCTGAGAGTTCTCCTTTCCTACGTGAACTCTCTGCAATGACGTGCTTTATCTCATCGATGATGCTACGAATCTGAGCTTCATTGACAATTTGTCCACAGATCTGAAAGAAGGCATAAGAAGGACCATAATTTTTACAAGCAGTGTTGCTTTGACAATAGGCATGAAACATTTAGCAGTGATAAATTATGCATACACTCAGACACACTAAGGATGAAGTTAGGAGCTCCTATTTTACTTGATCCCGAAGATGCAAGTCATTACTTTCATCCCCAAGTTTCACTATGTATAAGGTTGTGCACACAACGAATATCATTCTTACGAGCTTGGACAAGTGTCTGCTTATCACTATGGACCTAAAAAGCTCAAAGCAGCACACCACCATCTCAGAAACATTGCATACTTGGATCAAAGTAAAGAAATCATTTTAACATGGCATACCATGAAGCATCTATTCAACTCTTGCAATTTAGTTACACATACTTTTGTGTCAGGCTCCTGCAAGGGAGAAGCAATTAAAGTGTCACATACTCATACTTACATAAATGGAGTTCAGTCCTATTGGTGACAAAAAAAATTGTAAATATTAGTGTTGAAGACAACCGAAGATAAAGCGTCTCCCATAGCCAAGATTATATGACCAGACAACTGATTGAAGTAGTCATTTCCACCTTGAGCAGTCCCTTTCACTGTTGCCAGTTTAGCAGAAAGCAACAGCGGCGACATTGCTTAACCACCATGAATTATAACATCTCATTAGAAGCTAAAGAAGTTAAAGGAAAATAAATAAAACCATATGAAATCACGAGATTTTTTTTTCTTTACCTTTACAAGCAATTTCCCTGGTATCACGGTGGATATAGAATTTCAGAAGCGGAACTAGAATTGAAGCAGCCTGTTTCATGATTTAAGCCATGAATATCACCACTTAATTTTGAATCCACTTAACATAACATGAGGAAAAAAGTAAACGTGCAAATGATTATTCATCCTAACCTGGGAAATCCATGGGTAGAAGTCTTCCTCCAACATTTCAGCAAATGAACCGAGGACAGAAACAGCCACAGATTTGGCCCACAGGAGGATCTCTCCTCTGATGCATATTATTTCATCTCGAAGTTTGACTTTGTGTATACTGCACAAAGTATATAAAAGCTAGACAACATGTCTGATAGATGTCAAAGCAAAGGTCTCTACTGTATTTATCTAT
>NW_025895956.1:0-2160 GCF_002878395.1 Capsicum annuum
GATTTAGGATTGGCACTCTCTTAGGGATCTCCCACCAATTTAGGACTAACTCCCTAAGTCCTTCGGGACTTTATATTAGTGGATCCACACAGCCAGTGTTGGTACCTATGGAAAGGTACTGACACCCTTCCAACTGGGGTTACACGTTTGACCCCAATTAGCTCATATTAGGGCATGTCGGTTACATGATAGCTCCCACTGTATCAGTCAGTATTTAGTATATTTCAACTCAGTTTTGCTTGATCAAAGCATACGGATTTTCAGTTATTCAATTATACAGAATTCAATCTTTCATATTACAGATTATCTCAAAAACATATTTGTGCTTGGTCTTGCATTCTTATATATTACATGTTTATGCATTCATGCTTGATTATCTCATGTATTTTAGTTAGTCCACTTCTCATATACCAGTGCATTTAAAGTATTGATCTCATACTTTTCTTTAACCTATGATGTCTTATAACATAGGTTCGGACGCTCAGTTTCCAAATTATTCTTAGGCAGATCAACATTACCCAGCAGCAGTAGTGGTGAGTCCTCATCCATTGATGGAATGATATATTTTCACAGTTATTTTGTTATTTTCTTATATTCCGTCATTCGGAGTTAGTTAGGGGTTTGTCCCATTAACTCATCATGATACTTAAAGGCTTTCAGACATTTAGTTAGACAAATAGTTAGTTCTTTCATTTTTATAAGTTGTTTTAGACAGACAGTTTAGTTTTAGGTATTTATCAAATATTTCAGACATGTTATTGCTAGGTATTTCAGTATTTATATTTATAGTATCTTATAAGTTTATCTTTTGCACATATACTGTATTACTATGTTACTCAGTGCTCACAGCAGATATCAGCTCATGGGTTAGTTTGTGGTCACTTATGGCTGTAAGCACCATTGTCGCTACCTGGGGGTAGCCTTGACCATGACAATACGTGTCATGATAATTATCCTATTTTGAAGAGTGTTTTTGAGGTGAAAATATTCATAGGAAACACTTCGAGCAAAGTTAATTTAAGAGCTTTTGGTTCGACCAAATTTTGGTATTCGATCCTATAAGGTTCAACTTTGAACGTGTATACTTTTGAAATATATGTAATTTTTTATCACAATACCTATCAAATTATAGATAAATGTGTCCTCTTTCAAATGCATCTGATTTTGCCTTAATTCGGTACCCGAGCAAAAAGTTATGAGCATTTTCATGAGGAATCAGCGAGGGTGTGTGATTTCAGCATGGCACAAACCATGTGCTCCGCAATTTTTAGTGTGGCACAGACCTTGTTCAAAAATGTTAAAACCCGCGTTTCTCTTCAGTTTTTTCAAGAATAAATAGGTCATTTATGTCCTAAACTATCCTATGACTAATATAAACGTGATTTTATCATTTAATAATCCCAAATATATCAAATACACGATCCCATTTCCTCCCAAGTTCTCAAGAACACCAAGCATGGGTTTCTTCCATGGATACACCTCCGAAGGCTCCAAATCCAAGTTCTCTTTCAAGAAATCATGAAAATCAGGTATGTGGATATTAAATGAGGATCTTCTTTCATCCTCATGCCCAAAATTATGATTTTTATTCATGAAGTTTATGAATTCCATAAACTAGGGTTCCATGAAAAGCATAAATTCCATTATTCCTCCATGTAATTCTTGAATTCAACCATGAACAAGTATTTTCTCATAATATTCTTCCATACCCTAATCATGATAACTTATTTTATTGATGAAATTGTTGGGTTTTCAAGTTTAAGTCATGAAATTTCCTATCATGTCATTACTTTAAAATTATCGTATTTACCTGTATTTTCAGTGCTGGCGGGTTATGAAGACCTGTTTCCTAGATAGTCATGCATGTTTCAGATTTTCAAGTTACAAGTCATTCAGACCATGTTTGTATCATTACATTCAGATTATCACATTTATGTTGAGCATTTATCTGTTGTTGAAATTTTGGGCTTTATTCATTGAATCCCCTTATTATGATCAATTTACATAGTTTTAAATACTTCATATTATATATACACTGTTACTTTCAGAATACCATGACATGAGCATATTTATCAGTGCATGTATAAGTTTATGCTTCTGTGTTATTCAGTTGGGAGTAAAACTTAGAACCGAGTAAAATGTACGGATGACGGATCCCCC
>NW_025895957.1:0-4400 GCF_002878395.1 Capsicum annuum
ACAAAAAATTAAACGGACCACGCTGGGATGATCCCCAACCTCCCTGGCACTCCCCGGTCAATTTTTGGCCAACAAAATGCCTGGAACCTGGGCCCACCCCCAAAACAGTAGGCTATAGGACACCTTTATAGCACGAAAATGCCCTATTTCGCCCGTTTGTCCACCCAAATGGCCACGAAAAAATAAATGGACCACACTGGGAAGATCCCCAAACTCCCTGGTATGCCCTGGTCAATTTTTGGCCAATAGCACGCTTGGACCCCGGGCCAATCCCCAAAACTGTGGGCTATAGCAGACTGATTTATTCTAAAAATGCCTCGTTCGTGCCATTTCGCCCATTTGTCCGCCTAAATGGCCATGAAAAATTAACCGAACCCTACTGGGATGATCTTTGACCTCCCAGGCATGCCTCGATCAATTTTTACCCCACAGCATGCCCAAAACACGGGCCCAACCTCAAAATCGTGGGCTATCAGACACCGATTTAGCCCGAAAAATGCCCCATTCGCGCCGTTTCACTCGTTTGTTCGCCCAAATGGACACGAAAAATTAAACATACCATACTAGGACAATCCCCAACCTCCCTAGCATCCCCCAGTCAATTTTCAGCCCACAGCACGCCTAAATCCCGGACCAACCCCACAACCGTGGGCTATAGCACACAAATTTGGCCCGAAAATGCCCCGTTTGCACCGTTTTGCCCATTTGTTTTCTAAAATGGCCACTAAAAATTAAATGGACCACACCGGGATGATCCCCAACCTCCCTGGCATGACCTAACCAATTTTCGACCCACAGAATGCCTGAAACTATGGGCTATAGCACACCGATTTGACTCGAAAATACCCCGTTCGTGCTGTTTCGCCCATTTGTCTGCTAAAATAGCCATAAAAAATTAAAAGAACGACACTGGGATGATTCCTAACCTCCTCGACACACTTCGGACAATTTTTGACTGATCGTACTCTTAGACCCCGACCCCACTCCTGAAATAGTGGGCTATATAGCACACCAATTTAGCCCGAAAGTTCCCCGTTTGCATCGTTTCGCCTATTTGTTAGCCCGAATAGCTACGAATAATTAAACGGACCACACTAGGATGATCCACAACCAACCAAGCACACCCCAGTCAATTTTCATCCTACAGCACTCCTGGACCCTAGGCCCACCCCCAAAAACCGTTGGCTATAGCACACCGATTTGACCCAAAAATACCCTATTCGCACCATTTTTCCTGTTTACCTACCCAAATAGCACAAAAAATAAAAAGGACAATACTGGGATGATCCTCAACCCCCCTGGCATGCCCCAGTCAATTTTTGGCCCACAGCACACTCGAACCCCGAGCCCACCCCCAAATTCGTAGGCCATAGCACACCAATTTTGCCTGAAAATGCCCCATTTGCGCCGTTTCTCCCGTTTGTCTTCCCAAATGGCCATGAAAAATTAAATGGGCCACACTGGGATGATCCTCAATTCTCCTAGCATGCCCTGGTCGATTTTTGGCCCACAGCACGCCCTGACGCCAAGCCCACTCCCAAAATCATGGGCTACGGCACACCGATTTAGCTCAAAAATGTTCCGTTTGCATCGTTTCGCCCTTTTGTCTGTCAAAATGGCCATGATATATTAAACGGACCATACTGGGATGATCCTCAACCCCCCTAGTAGACTCTGGCTGATTTTTAACCCACAGCACGCCTAGAACCTGGGCCCACCCATGAAATCATGGGCTATTAGACACCGATTTAGCTCAAAAATACCCCGTTTGCATTATTTTACCCGTTTCTCCATCCAAATGTCCACAAAAAATTAAATGAACTACACTGGGATGATTCCCAACCTCCCCGACCAATTGTTGGCCCACTGCATGCCCGGACCCCGAGCCCATCCCCAAAACCATGGGCTATAGCACATTGATTTTGCCCAAAAATGCCTCGTTCACGATGTTTCGCCCATTTATCTATCTAAATGGCCACAAAAAATTAAACGGAACACACTAGGATGATCCCTAACCTGACTGGAATGCCTCAGATGATTTTCGGCCTATAGCACACCTGGACCCCGGCCCCACCCCAAAAACCGTGGGATATAGCACACCAATTTGGCTCGAAAATGCCCCTTTCGCGTTGTTTTGCCCATTTCCTACCCAAATTGCCACAAAAAATTAAACGAACCACACTGGGATGATCCCCAACCTCCCTGGCACGGCCGGTTGGATTTTGGCCCACTGCACACCCGGTCCCCGAGCCCATCCCCAAAACCGTGGGCTATAGCACACCGATTTGGCTAAAAAATGTCTCGTCAAACCTATTTGTCCACACAAATAGCATCAAAAAATTAAAAAGACCACACTGGGACGATCCCTAACCTCCCTGGAATGCCCTGGTAAATTTTTGGCGCACAGCATGCTCGGACCCCGGGCCCACCCCCAAAACCGTGGGCTATAGCACACTAATTTAGCCCGAAGATGCCTCATCCGTGTTGTTTTTCCCGTTTGACCACCCAAATGGCCACAAAAAAATAAATGGACCATACTGGGATGATCCCCAACCTCTATGGCACGCCTCAGTCAATTTTTGGGCTGCAGGAAGTTCGAAACCCAGGCCCACACCCAAAATCCTGGGTTATAGCACATTGATTTGGCTTGAAAATGGACTGTTCGCGCCGTTTCGCCCATTTGTCCGCCCAAATGGCCATGAAAAACTAAACGTACCACACTGAGATGATCCCCAACCTTCCTATCATGCCTCGATTGATTTTTGGCCCACAGTACGCCCGTACACCGGGCCCACCCTCATAACCGTAGGCTATAGCATACTTATTTGGCTCGAAAATGCCACGTTCCCGCCGTTTCGCCCGTTTGTCCGTCCAAATTGCCATGAAAAATTAAACTGATAATACGGGGATGATCTCCAACCTTTTTGGCATGACCCAATCAATTTTTGGCATACTATACACCCGAAACTCGGGCCAACCTCCAAAACCGTGGTCTATAGAACACCGATTTAGCCTAAAAATGCCCCGTTCGCACCATTTCGCCCGTTTGTCTGCCCAAATGGCCATGAAAAATTAAACGAACAACACTGGGATGATCCTCAACCTCTTTGGCATTCCCAGATTGATTTTTCACTGACAGAACGCTCGGACCCCGGGTCCACCCCCAAAACCGTGGGCTGTAGCACACCGATTTGGCCCGAAAATGCCCCGTTCGCGCCGTGTTGCCTATTTATCTGCCCAAATGGCCAAGAAAATTAAATGGACCACACTGGGACATTCCCCACTATCCCTGATATGCCCGGGTCAATTTTTGGCCTACAGGACGCCCGGACCCCAAACCCACCCTCAAAACCATGGACTATAGCACATCGATTTGGCCCGAAAATGCCTCGTTCGTGCCGTTTCGCCAGTTTGTTCGCCCAATTGCCGTGAAAAATTAAACAAACCACACTGGGATGATCCCCAACCTCCCTGGCATGCCCCGGTCAATTTTCGGCGCACAACACGCCCGGACCCCGAGAACACCCTCGAAACCGAGGGCTATAGCACACTGATTTAGCTCGAAAATGCCCCGTTTGTGCCGTTTCTCCCGTTTGTCCACCCAAATGGCCCCAAAAAATTAAACGGATCACACAGGGATAATCTCCAACCTCTGTGGATTGGCCCGATCGATTTTTGTCCCACTGCATACCCAAACCTCGGGCCCACCCCAAAACCGTAGGCTATAGCACATCAATTTCGCCTAAAAATGCCTTGTTCGCACCTTTTGTCAACCTAAAAGGCTACAAAAAATTAAATGGACCACAATGGGACGATCCTCAACCTCCCTGGCATGCGCCAGTTGATTTTTAGCTCACCGCACGCCCGAACCCTGGGCCCACCCCCAAAACCGTGGGCTATAGCACATAAATTTTGCCAAAAAATGCCCCGTTCATGTCGATTCGCCCATTTGTCCATCTAACTAGCCACAAAAAATTAAACGGACCATACTGGGATGATCTGCAACCTCCTTAGCTTGCCCCGGTCAATTTTCATCCAACAACACGCTCGGACCACGGACCAACCCCCCAAACCCTGGCTATAGCACACATATTTGGCCTAAAAATGCCTCGTTTGCGTCGTTTCTCCTGTTTGTCCACCCAAAGAGCCATGAAAAATATAAATGTACTATATTGGGATAATTCCCAACCTCCCTGGCACGCCCTGGTCGATTTTCAGCCCACAGCCTGCCTCGACCCCAGGCCAACCCTCGAAACCGTGGGATATAGCACATCGATTTATCCCGAAAATGCCCCGTTCATGCCGTTTCGCCCGTTTATCCACCCAAATGGCCACGAAAACTTAAAGGGACCATACTGGGACGATCCGCAACTTCCTTGGCACACCCCAATCGATTTTCG
>NW_025895958.1:0-1303 GCF_002878395.1 Capsicum annuum
CTGTTGGGCATGATTCATCAGTCTAGAAAGATTCATCTCACTATTCATCATAAAAGACCTACACTCCTTAACCACATAACTAGACACTCCAGTCATAAACTTACTCATACTAGCCCGATTATCAGCCACTAAGTTAGGAGCATACTTGGCCAACTGATTGAACTTTAGACAGTACTCCCTAACAGTCATATAGCCCTATCACAGGTTCATAAACTCTTCCACCTTTGCCTCCCTCATCTCCAAAGGGAAAAACTTATCCAGGAATGCATCCTGGAACTCTTGCCAAGTTATAGGGATATCTCCCTCACCTCTACCTTTCCTCCAAGCAACAACCCAGTCATAATCAAGGTCTTTCAACCTATACGTAGCCAACTCCACATTATGTTCCTCAGATTCATGCATCACCTGAGTAATCTTCCGCACCTCCTCTAAAAACAATCGTGGATTCTCATCAGACTTGGACCCATAGAATTCTGGTGAATTTATCCGCATGAAGTCACGGATCCTGGCAGTAGCTGAATTATCTCCCTGCTGCTGTGGAGCCAAGGTCAGGTTGGCCTGAACATTTGCAGTAACAGCTTGGCCCAGTGCCTGAAAGGCTGCCCGAAATTCAGCATGAGACACGTTTTCATTCAATGGGTCAGCGGGTTGAGGTTGCTGACCATCATTATTTCTTCTCGCTCAACGTGGAGGTATATTTCTGAAAGAGGAGAGCATGACTCAATAGCAGAGAGAGAAACTTTAAGCATGATAGACTTCTGAAAGAAAGAATCACGCTTTTTCCTAAAACGTCTTGTAGCTTCTTGCTTATACATGTGGCGTGCTATATATCGATGATCAAAACTCTTCTTAACGTGGCTTGTCAGACTCCCTAGGACACCTTAAAACCTTAGGCTTTGATATCAAATTTGTAACGCCTCAAAAAATAGGTCCCGGAGCATCATAGGGTGCTTGAGGCTACGAGTAACCCCTAGCTAACCCTTTGAGCCATTTTCATTCAGTTTAACACAAATCAACGGAGTTTCCATAAATAACCTCAAATATCAACAGAGTAATCATCATCCAAGAATAAAAGAATTTCAGAAAGATAAAAAAATATGACTTATTAGTCAACTCCCAACAATTATACTAGTCTGACAAGCCTCTAAGAAAATCAATAAAACCAGCGAGCCATTGAGACATGCCCCAACTGACTCATACTTAGTTATCAAATGTAAACGATTCCATAAAACCAACATCAGAAATTACGTCCTCGGAACATGAGGACTCACCACAACAGAGGATGTAGAACAGCATGCCCAAA
>NW_025895959.1:0-1221 GCF_002878395.1 Capsicum annuum
CAGACTCTTATGATCAGTGAAAACATCAACATGGACACCATACAAATAGTGTCTCCAGATTTTTAAAGCAAACACAACAGCAGTCATCTCAAGGTCATGGGTGGGGTAATTTTTCTCATGAGGTTTCGACTGTCTAGAAGCATAAGCTATCACCTTACCCTTCTACATCAATACGTAACCCAACCCAACTCTCGAAGCATCACAGTACACCATAAAACCATCAACACCATCAGGCAAAATCAAAACAGGGGCTGAAGTGAGTCGAGTCTTCAACTCCTGAAAACTCTTCTCACAAAATTCAGACCACAAGAACTTCACTTTCTTTTGGGTCAACCGAGTCATAGGAGACGCTATAGAGGAGAAACCCTCAACAAAACAGCGGTAATAGCCAGCTAAACCCAAAAGACTTCGGATATCAGTCGGAGAAATAGGTCTAGGCCAATTTCTAACAGCTTCGGTCTTTTGGGGATCAACTCTAATACCCTCGGAAGAAATGATATGACCCAGAAAAGCAACTGACCTTAGCCAAAAGTCACACTTACTGAACTTGGTAAACAACTTGTGATCTCTAAGGGTTTGCAAGACAGCTCAGAGATGATCAAAATGTTCATCCTCACTGTGGGAGTACACCATTATATCATCGATGAACACTATGACAAACATATCTAGATATGGTCTGAACACTCGATTCATGAGGTCCATGAAAGCTGCTGGGGCATTAGTTAACCCGAAAGACATAACAAGAAACAGAAAATGGCCATAACGAGTTTGGAAAGCGATTTTCGGGATGTCACACTCCTTAATTTTGAGTCAATAGCAGAGAGAGACACTTTAAGCACGATAGACTTCTGAAAGAAAGAATCACACTTTTTTCTAAAATGTCTTGTAGCCTCTTGCTCATAGATGTGGTGCGCTACACACCGATGATCAAGACTCTAGTTAACGCAGCTTGTCAGACTCCCTAGGATACCTTAAAACCTTAGGCTCTGATAACAAGTTTGTAACGCCCCAGAAAATGAGTTCCGGAGTGTCACACGATGCTTGAGGCTACGAGTAGCTCTAAGCTAACCCTTTGAGCCATTTTTATTCAGTTCAACACAAATCAACAGGGTTTCCATAAATAACCCTCAAATATCAACAAAGTAATCATCATCCAAGAATAAAAGATTTTCAGAAAGATAACAAAATACGACTTATTAGTCAACTCCCAACATCTATACT
>NW_025895960.1:0-2758 GCF_002878395.1 Capsicum annuum
TCCATCTAGTGGACAATCTCTAACTCTGTGACCCATGTCACTACACCGGAAACAACCCCTCTTGTCACACCAATACTCATCTGAATGAGCCCTACCACACTTAGGACACAAGGGATGATTTGGCTTACTGCCAGCACTATACTGGGACCTGGATGCATATGACCTGCTACCTTGATCCTGCCTACCTCTAGGCATGGGAGCACTAGCAGATGATGGTGCTAGCATAGACGAATGATCCTGATACTGAGGGTAACTCCCTCCCTGCGATCTAGTCTGACCCTATCCATGCTGCTCGAACCTAGCTCTCTTATTCCTTTTCATTTTATCTCTCTCCTTAATCTTGTCTATCTCAATCTGTTAGGCATGAGTCATCAGCCTAGAAAGATTCATCTCACTATTCAGCATAGCAGACCTACACTCCTTAACAACATAACTAGACACTACAGTGACAAACTTACTCATACTAGCCTGATTATCAGCCACTAAGTCAGAAGCATACTTGGCCAACTCATTGAACTTTAAACAGTACTCCCTAACAGTCATAGAGCCCTTTCGTAGGTTCATAAACTCTTCCACCTTCGCCTCCCTCATCTTCAAAGGGAAAAACTTATCTAGGAATGTATCCTAGAACTCTTGCCCAGTTGTAGGAATAGCTCCCTAACCTCTACCTTTCCTCCAAGCAACAACCCAGTCATAACCAATGTCTTTCAACCTATACGCATCCAACTCCGGACTATGTTCCTCAGATACATTCATCACGTGAGTAATCTTCCGCACCTCTTCTAAAAATAATTGTGGATCCTCATCAGAATTGGACCCATAGAATTCTGGCGTATTCATCCACATGAAGTCACGGATCCTAGCAGCAGCTGAATCACTTCCCTACTGCTGTGAAGCTGGGGCTAGGTTATCCTAAACATTTTCAGTAACAGCAAGGGCCAGCGCCTGAAAGGCTGCCCAAAATTCAGCATGAGACACATTTTCATTCAATGGGTCAGCGGGTTGAGGTTGTTGACCATCATTATTTCTTCTCGCTTGACATGGAGGTATATTTATGAAAGAGTAGAGCATGAATCAATAGTAGAGAGAGACACTTTAAGCATAATAAACTTCCGAAAGAAAGAATAACACTTTTTCCTAAAACGTCTTATAGCCTCTTGCTCATAGATGTGGCGTACTACACACCGATGATCAAGACTCTACTTAATGCGGCTTGTCAGACTCCCTAGGACAACTTAAAACCTTAGGCTTTGATACCAAGTTTGTAACGCCCCGAAAAATAGGTCCCGAAGCATCACACGGTACTTGAGGCTACGAGTAGCCCTAAGCTAATCCTTTGAGCCATTTTCATTCAGTTTAACACAAATTAACGGGGTTTCCATAAATAACCCTCAAATATCAACAGAGTAAACATCATCCAAGAATAAAAGAATTCAGAAAGATAACAAAATACGACTTACTAGTCAACTCCCAACATCTATACTAGTCTGACAAGCTTCTAAGAAAATCAATAAAACCAGCGAGCCATTGAGATATGCCCCAACTAACTCATACTCAGTTATCAAATGTAAACAATTTCATGAAACCAACATCAGACATCACGTCCTCGAAACATGAGGACTCACCACAATAGAGGATGTAGAACAGTGTGCCCAAAGAATCACTGTCGAACCTGGAACTGAGCACCTGAACCTACATTCTGAGAAAATGTAGCCCACATCTGAAAATGTGGGTCAGTACCATAGAAAGGGATCGAGTATATGGGGATGTATGTAGTTGTATAAAGATCATCATCATAAATATTTATAAGAAATATGTAGGATGTATGAAAGACTTACATAGTCCAAAAAAAATCATCATAATCATGAGAGGATGAAATAAGTACAATAACACATGTGAGTCATCACATAATTTGTCAATCACTTTCAGTTCATCAAGATTATCAATTCTCATAATGTAAATATCATTTAAATCTTTCGAATGAGTAACTTTCACCATTCCACTTTCAACTCACTTCACCATTCACCATAGACACAGGAAAACACACACACACTGGGAGATCCTATCACTGACATAAACTATGTGAGCTACATGGAGTCCAACGTACAACCCACGTTGGGGAAAGCCGTCCTATCCTTACCATCAGAGGAGGACTATCGATATCAAATCCACATAAACTAGTGATCACTATATAAATCAACGTCAGGCTCACTCCTACGGGGGTACATAGTTCTAGGGAAGTAAGGTCGCTTTATACCTCCCACTCGGTGCTAAAGATTTCTCTCAGACTTAGCTTAGATCATTTCAAAGAAGATCCTCAACAAAACAATATCATTAGTATATAAATATACATCGGGAGCCATCATGCTTCTCATCTATCAAAATCAACCATATTGTGGATTTCTTTCACATTTGAGTTCAAAACAACTCCATTAAGACAAATAGTTCAAATCATTCAAAATATCTCAAATACTCAACATCAACGTTCTTATAACACACACTTTCTCAAAAAAAAAACACAATTTCCATTGGGGATTCACGAACTAAATATCAAAATCATGATAAATATCATTCAAGATTCATGCTTTATATCTCCACACATGTAAATTTATTTTTAAAAATCATAAACATCAAGATTTCATAATAATCATCATAAGATATGGGTTCATGCTTCAAATTCATAAAAATCAAATAAAAATTATGCCTTTGTAAAGAAAATTACTTTTGGGCACAAGAACGAAAGAGAGTTCTTGTTGAA
>NW_025895961.1:0-1037 GCF_002878395.1 Capsicum annuum
CACAGGAGCACCCCAAGGAGAAACATTGGCCCTTATTAAACCCTTATCTAGTAGATCTTTGAGTTGCTCTTTCAACTCCTTAAGTTCTGCAGGGGCCATACGGTAAGGAGGAATAGAAATGGGTTGAGTATCGGGAAGAAGATCAATCCCGAACTCTATCTCTCTATCTGGAGGTATCCCTGGGAGATCATTTGAAAAGACATCAGAAAACGAAAAGACATCAGAAAACTCATTGACGACGTTAATAGTCTGGAGAGTTGGACTCTCAGACTTAGTGTCTTTGACTCTAACCGAATGGTAAATACACCCCTTGGAAATAAGCTTTCTAGCTTTGAGGTAAAAGATAAAATGACTCTTGGGTGACACAAAATTCCCAGACCACTCAAACACGGATGCACCCAAAAACTGAAACTTGACCACTCGGGTCCGACAATCAATAGAGAAATATTTTTGAAAGAAGAGAGCACGAATCAATAGCAGAGAGAGACACTTTAAGCACGATAGATTTTTGAAAGAAAGAATCACACTTTTTCCTAAAACGTCTTGTAGCCTCTTGCTCATAGATGTGGCGCGCTATATACCGATGATCAAGACTCTACTTAACGTGGCTTGTCAAACTCCCTAGGACACCTTAAAACCTTAGGCTCTGATACCAAGTTTGTAATGCCCCAGAAAATGGATCTCGGAGCGTCAAACGGTGCTTGAGACTACGAGTAGCCCCAAGCTAACCCTTTGAGCCATTTTCATTCAGTTCAACACAAATCAACGGGGTTTCCATAAATAAACCTCAAATATCAATAGAGTGATCAACATCCAAGAATAAAAGAATTTCAAAAATATAACAAAATACGACTTATTAGTCAACTCCCAGCATCTATACTAGTCTGATAAGCCTCTAAGAAAATCAATAAAATCAGCGAGTCATTGAGACATGACCCAACAAACTCATACTCAGTTATCAAATATAAACAATTCCGTGAAACCAACATCAGACATCACGTCCTTGGAACATGAGGACTCACCACAATAGAGGATGT
>NW_025895962.1:0-1553 GCF_002878395.1 Capsicum annuum
ATCGATGAACACTATGACAAACATATCCAGATATGGTCTGAACACTCAATTTATGAGGTCCATGAAAGCTGCTGGGGCATTAGTTAACCCGAAAGGCATAACAAGAAACTCAAAATGGCCATAACGAGTTTGAAAAGCGGTTTTTGGGATGTCACACTCCCTTACTTTGAGTTGATGATAGCCGAAATGAAGGTCTATCTTTGAGAAATAACTTGCACCTTGCAATTGATCAAACAAATCATCTATTCTCGAAAAGGGTTACTTATTTTTGATGGTGATTTTATTTAGTTGGCGGTAATCAATGCACATACGCAAAGAGCCATCTTTCTTTCTGACAAACAACACAGGAGAACCCCAAGGAGAAACAATGGGACTTATGAAACCCTTATCTAGTAGATTTTTGAGTTGCTCTTTCAACTCCTTAAGTTCTGTAGGGGCCATACGGTAAGGAGGAATAGAAATGGGATGAGTATCGAGAAGAAGATCAATCCCAAAATCTATCTCTCTATCAGGAGGTATCCCTGGGAGATCATCCAAAAAGACATCAGAAAACTTATTAACGATGTTAATAGATTGAAAAGTTAGAGTCTCAGACTTAGTGTCTTTGACTCTAACCTAATGGTAAATACACCCATTGCAAAATAAGCTTTCTAGCTTTGAGGTAACAGATAAAATGACTCTTGGGTAGCATGTAATTCCCCGGCCATTCAAACATGGATGCACCCAGAAATTGAAACTTGACCACTCGGGTTCGACAATCAATAGAGGCATAAGAAGAATACAGCCAGTCCATACCCAGAATTACATCAAAATCTACCATGTCTAATTCAATCAGATCGGCCAACAAGACTCGATGAAGAACGGTAATAAGACACTTTTTATACATTTTCTTGGCAATAATTGAATCACCCACTAGGGTAGAAACTAGGATAGGCTCAGTAATAATCTCACGACTCATTTCAAAATTCACAGCAATCAAAGGTGTAACATATGAGAAACTGGATCCAGGATCCAACAAAGCATACACAAAAAACTGAAATATACGAAGCGTACCAGTAACAACATCGGGAGAGTCCTCTTATTCCTGGCGGGACGGTAAAACATAGAATCTATTCTGGCGTTGCCTGCCAGCATTGCTAGAAGAGGTGGCCTGAGCAGGGGCTGGGCGAGTACTAGAACTGGAGCACTAATAGTCTGAGTGTGGGTCTGAGGGCGATAGTCACGACGCCCTTGTCCATCTTGTGGACAATCACTAACTCTGTGACCCATGTCACCATACCGGAAACAACCCCTCTTCTCACCCCCACACTCACCCGAATGAGCCCTACCACACTTAGACACAGAGGACGATTTGGCTTACTACCAGCACTGTATTGGGACCTGGATACATATGACCTGCTACCTTGCTCTTATCTACCTCTAGGCATGGGAGCACTAGTAGATGATGGTGCTAGCATAGACGAATGATCCTGATACTGAGGGCAGCTCCCTCCCTGCAATCTAGTCTGACCCTTTCCGTGCTGCTCAAACCTAGTTCTCTTATTCCCTCTTAT
>NW_025895963.1:0-2966 GCF_002878395.1 Capsicum annuum
CAGCAGCCAACTCAAGGTCATGGGTGGGGTAATTTTTCTCATGGGGTTTCAACTGTCTAGAAGTATAAGCTATCACCTTACCCTTCTGCATTAATACGTAACCCAACCCAACTCTTGAAGCATCACAGTACACCATAAAACCATCAACACCATCAGGCAAAGTCAAAATAGAGGCTGAAGTGAGTCGAGTCTTCAACTCCTGAAACTCTTCTCACAAGATTTGGACCATAAGAAATTCACTTTTTTTGGGTTAATCGAGTCATATGAGACGCTATAGAGGAGAAACCCTCAACAAAACGGAGGTAATAGCCAGCTAAACCTAAGAAACTTTGGATATCAGTCGGAGAAATAGGTCTAGGCCAATTTCTAATAGCTTCGGTCTTTTGGGGATCAACTCTAATACCCTCGAAAGAAATGATATGACCTAGAAAAGCAATTGACCTTAGCAAAAACTCACACTTACTGAACTTGGCAAACAACTTGTGATCTCTAAGGTTTGCAAGACAGTTCGAAGATGATCAGAATATTCATCCTCACTACGAGAGTACACCAGTATATCATCGATAAACACTATGACAAACATATCCAGATATGGTCTGAACACTCGATTCATGAGGTCCATAAAAGCTGCTGGGGCATTAGTTAACCCAAAAGACAAAACAAAAAACTCAAAATAGCCATAACGAATTTGAAAAGTGTTTTTTGGGATGTCACACTGCCTAAATTTGAGTTGATGATAGCCAGAACGAAGGTCAATCTTTGAGAAATAACTTGCACCTTGCAATTGGTCAAACAAATCATCTATTCACGGAAGGGGGTACTTATTTTTTATGGTGACTTTATTCAGTTGGCGGTAATCAATGCACATACGCAAATATCCATCTTTCTTTCTCACAAACAACACAGGAGCACCCCAAGGAGAAACACTGGGCCTTATGAAACCTTTATCTAGTAGATCTTTGAGTTGCTCTTTTAACTCCTTAAGTTCTGCGGGGGCCATACGGTAAGGAGGAATAGAAATAGGCTGAGATCTGGAAGAAGATCAATCCTGAACTCTATCTCTATATCAAGAGGTATCCCTGGGAGATCATTCGAAAAGACATCAAAAAACTCATTGAGGACGTTAATAGATTGGAGAGTTAGAATCTCAGACTTAGTGTCTTTGAATCTAACCAAATGGTAAATACACCCCTTGGAAATAAGCTTTCTAGCTTTGAGGTAAGAGATAAAATGACTCCTGGGTGACACAGAATTCTCGGACCACTGAAACATGGATGCACTCAAAAACTGTAACTTGACCACTCGGGTCCGACAATCAATAGAGGCATAAGAAGAATACAGCCAGTCCATACATAGAATCACATTAAAATCTACCATGTCTAAGTCAATCAGATCAACAAACAAGACTCTATGAAGAACGGTAAAAGGACACTTTTTATACACTTTCTGGGAAATAATCGAATCACCCACTGGGGTAGAAAATAGGATAGGCTCAAGAATAATCTCAGGACTCATTTCAAAATTCACAGCAATCAAAGGTGTAACATATGAGAAACTGGATCCAGGATCCAACAAAGCATACACATCAAACTGAAATATATGAAGCATACCAGTAACAACATCAGAAGAGTCCTCCTGTTCCTGGAGGGACGGTAAAGCATAGAATCTATTCTAACCCTACCCGCCAGCATTGCTAGAAGAGGTACCCTGAGTTGGGGCTGGGCAAGTTGCTGGAACTAGAGCACTAACATTCTGAGTCTGGGTCTGAGGGCGATAGTCACGACGCCCTTGTCCATCCTGTGGACAATCTCTAACTCTACGACCCATGTCACCACACCAGAAATAACCCCTCTTCTCACCCTAACACTCACCCAAATGAGCCCTACCATAAGTAGGACACAGGGGATGATTTGGCTTACTGCCAGCACTGTACTGGGACCTGGATATGTATGACCTACTACCTTGCTCCTACCTATCTCTAGGCACGAGAGCACTAGAAGATGACGGTACTAGCATAAATGAACGATCCTGATACTGAGGGAAACTCCCTCCCTGTGATCTAGTCTGACCTTTCTGTACTCCTTGAACCTAGCTCTCTTATTCCCTCTCATTCTATCTCTCTCCTTAATCTTGTCTGTCTCAATCTGTTGGGCATGAGTCATCAACCTAGAAAGATTCATCTCACTATTCAGCATAACAGACCTACACTTCTTAACCACATAACTAGATACTCCAGTCACAAACTTACTCATACTAGCCCGATTATCAGCCACTAAGTCAGGAGCATACTTGGCCAACTGATTGAACTTTAGACAGTACTCCCTAACAGTCATAGAGCCCTGTCGCAGGTTTATAAACTCTTTCACCTTTGCCTCCCTCATCTCCAAAGGGAAAAACTTATCCAGGAATACATCCTGGCACTCTTGCCAAGTTATAGGGACAGCCCCCTCACCTCTACTTTTTCTCCAAGCAACAACCCAGTCATAAGCAAGGTCTCTCAACCTATACGCAGCCAACCCCACACTATGTTCCTCAGATACATGCATCACCTGAGTAATCTTCTGCACCTCCTCTAAAAACAACCATAGATCCTCATCAGACTTGGACCCATAGAATTTTGAAAGATTCATCCGCATGAAGTCATAGATCTTGGTAGCAGCTGAATCACCTCCCTACTGCTGTGGAGCCAGGGTCGGGTTGGCCTGAATATTTACAGTAACAGCTTGGCCCAGCGCCTGAAAGGCTGCCCAAAATTCAGCATGAGACATGTTTTCATTCAATTGGTCAGCGGGTTGAGGTTGCTGACCATCATTATTTCTTCTCGCTCGACATGGAGGCATATTTCTGAAAGAGAAGAGCATGAATCAATAGAAGAGAGAGACACTTTAAGCATGATAGACTTCTGAAAGAAAGAATCACACTTTTTCCAAAAATGTCTTGTAGCCTCTTGCTTATAGATGTGGTGC
>NW_025895964.1:0-1076 GCF_002878395.1 Capsicum annuum
TAGATGCTAGTTTGGTCAGACTGAAGGAGTCAGTCAAGGACCAAAACTAGCATCTAAGTATTGCTTTTCCTTCACTTCCAAAACCAAGGAGGATTCGGAACTACTCTGAACCCCTATACTACCTTCAGCAGAGTCAAACAACCTAACCCCCAATTTAGCCAAATGATGTACATCATGAGCCAACTCTTTCTTACCTTCTACCATATGCAAAACACTACCCATGGACACTCTACTTAGGGCATCCACCATAACGTTGGCCTTGCCCAAATTGTACAGCACACTCATATCATAGTTCTTTAATAATTCTAACCATTGTCTCAGCCAATGATTCAATTCTCTGTGGGTAAACACATACTGCAGACTCTTATGATCAGTGAAAACATCAACATGAACACCATACAAATAGTGTCTCCAGATTTTCAAAGCAAACACAACAGCAGCCAACTCATGGTCATGGGTAGGGTAATTTTTCTCATGGGGTTTCAACTATCTAGAAGCATAAGTTATCACCTTATCCTTCTGCATCAATACATCACCCAAACCAACTCTTAAAGCATCACAGTACACCACAAAACAATCAACACCATCAAGCAAAGTCAAAATTGGGGTTGAAGTGAGTCGAGTTTTCAACTCCTGAAAACTCTTCTCACAAGATTCAGACCAAAAGAACTTCACTTTTTCTTGGGTCAACGAGTAATAGGAGATGCTATAGAGGAGAAACTCTCAACAAAACAGCGGTAATAGCTAGCTAAATCCAAGAAACTTTGGATATCAGTCGGAGAAATAGGTCTAGGCCAATTTCTAAAAGAAGAGAGCATGAATCAATAGCAGAGAGAAATACTTTAAGCACAATAGACTTCTGAAAGAAAGAATCACACTTTTGCCTAAAATGTCTTGTAGCCTCTTGCTCATATATGTGGTGTGCTACACACCGATGATCAAGAATACACTTAACACGGCTTGTCAGACTCCCTAGGACACCTTAAAATATTAGGCTTTGATACCAAGTTTGTAACGCCTCGGAAAATAGGTCTCGGAGCGTCACACGGTGCTTGAGGCTATAAGTAGCACCAAGC
>NW_025895965.1:0-1202 GCF_002878395.1 Capsicum annuum
TTGTTTAGGAGTTAATTCAATTCGTTTTAATTGGTTAATAAGTTCGTCTATTTCAAAGTTATTTTTTGGTTGGACTTTTTTATTTTTTATTAAGATGTCTATTTTCTTATGTAGTTCGGGTAATTCTGGTTCTTTCTGGAGGGGTTTTTGAGTTTCTTTGCCTTTAATTAAGATGTCTATCTTTTTGCGTAAGTCTAATAATAACTCTATTATTTTGTTTTAGTAAAATTTTATCTGTTTGACTTGAAGGTATATACTTAGATAATCCTTCTGGTTCGCTATGATAATTTCTTGATTTTTCTAGTGCTTTACTATAATTTATATCTTCTTCACTCATGAAAGTGATATTTCTTCTAATCTTTTTGTTATTTCTTGCAAATCTTTGATCTTTGTTGTTATATTTTCTACTTGTTCTACAAGCTTAGATATTAGTTGAGTTGGTTTTACTTCCAATTCTTTAGGTCTTTCTATTATGGTTTTTATTAGTTTTTCAATTTCTAATTTTGTAGGTAGTTTTTCTAGACTAAACTTGTGATTTAAATACTGAATTTTTCTGTCTATTTCTACTTCTTGTGACTTTAAATAATCTAAATTTTGTTCTATTTTATCTAGTGTCTTTTTATGTTTATTCTGAGTAACTTCTATTTCTTCTAAAATTCTTATTATACTATTATCCTTTTCCTGAATTTTTTCGCTTGAATTTATCAAAAAGTTTATTATTGTATTATATTGTTTATCCTCTGAATGTAAAATATGTTCACCCTGGTTGAAATTACACCTTATAGTGGAGTTATCTTTTAATACTCTATATATTTTTTCTGGTTGAAATCTAAGATACAGGTAATCAAGGTGTTTTAACGAAGCTATCTTGTTATCCTAAGTAGTTTAAGTTAAGGTATTTTTTGCTTAGTTTAGTTTGATATTTCAATCTATTATTTGTATAGGTTATATCCAATTCTACTTCTTGTATATTTTCTATCAGCCTAGATTGTTCGTTAATTAATGCTTTTTTATAGTAGTTAGATGTTATGGTAATTATTTCGTCTGTTTCTTTAAAATTTAAAATATCTATTTCTAGGTTTCTTATTTCTTTATTTAACAACTCTAATCTTTCTACAAATTGTTTCCGAATTTTTACAAGTTGATGTTTATACGCAAATTCTCTATAATATTGACGTTGTATTTCTCTAATACACTCAATA
>NW_025895966.1:0-2639 GCF_002878395.1 Capsicum annuum
GAAATTTTAACGTGACTGAAAATTGTGCCGACTTCCAAGAATGCACGCAAACCTTTCTAACACATGGATTTTCGTCGTTGCTCCAGTTCAAAAGAAAAGGGAGATATGTGTCAAAGTACCTAGTTTTTGACAGAAAGTAACTATCAGAACTGTGACTTTATTTAAGAAAAACTCATAAAGACATTCCCACTTTAGAGCTGCTTCACCACAATGCCCCACGAGATGATCAAATACATAAATACATGTATTTCTTTCTTCCGTTGTTTTATCCTCGCCCTTCAAGCAGTGAGGAAAAGAACTATTAGAAACATAAGATGCAAGAAACCTAGGTTGTTAAGATTGAGTCGGTTACTGGAGCTGAAACTCACCGTCATAGGCATTATATATGATGAAAGCTCATCAAGAAAAGGCAAGAAAGCAGCCTTGAATGTCTTGATTAATATCGCCACTAGGTAACCAATCTGATAGCAAATTGCTTATGTTATCAAAGTGAAAGGTTTTATAAAGACAACATGGTCTTATCAAACATTTTATAAAGACAACATGGTCTTATCAAACATACATTTTTGAAGACTTCTACTTCTTGCTTTCTTTCATCCCTCAGCAATTCAGCTTCCTCGGCATCAAAGTCCTTGGATTTTACTCTCTCTGTGAGTTCTCCTTTTCTACGTGAACTCTCTGCAATGATGTGTTTTATCTCATCAGTGATGCTACGAATCTGATCTTCATTGACAACTTGTCCACAGATCTGAAAGAAGACATAAGAAGTACCATAATAAGTGAAAAAAATGTCCTTCTAACTCAATCCTTACAACCAGTGTTGTTTCTTGCTTTGATGATACGCATGAAACATTTATCAGTCAATCTACTACATGTTAATAATCTGTTTGTCGGTCTTACCTGTTCATGTCAGCTATGTGATTAAGATAAGTTTCAGTCCACGTTTCAATTTTAAAGTATGTGTTTTTTATGAAACCTATAAGTTATGCATACGCGCAGACACACTATGAATCAAGTTAGGAGCTCCTATTTTACTTGATCCCAAAGATATAAGTGATTACTTTCGTCCCAAAGTCTCACAATGTGTAAAGTTTTACACACAATGAATATGATTCTTACGAGTTTGGACAAGTGTCTGCTTATCATTATGGACATAAAAAGGTCAAAGCAGTACACCACCATCTTAGAAACATTGCAAACTTGACATGACATACCTCTAGGCATCTATTCAACTCCTGCAATATAGTTACACATACTTTTGTCTCAGGCTCCTGCACGGAAGAGACGATTAAAGTGTCACATACTCATATTTAGATAAATGGAGCTCAGTCCTATTCCTGACAAAAGAAAAACTGTAAATATTATGTTAAAGACAACCGAAGATAAAGCGTCTCCCATAGCCAAGATTATATGATCAGACAACTGCTTGAAGTAGTCATTTCCACCTTGAGCAGTCCCTTTCACTATTGCCAGTTTAGCAGAAAGCAACAAGGCCGGCATTGCTTAACCACCATAAATTATAACATCTCATTAGAAGCTGGAGAAGTTAAAGGAAAATAAATAAGACAAAATGAAATCAAGAGATTTTTTTTACATTTACAAGCAATTTCCCTGGTACCACGGTGGATGTAGAATTTCAGAAGCGGAACTAGAATTGAAGCAGCCTGTTTCATGATTTAAGCAGTGAATATCACCGGTTAATTTTGAATCCACTTAACATAACATGAGAAAAAAAGTAAACGTGCAAGTGATTATTCGTGATAACCTGGGAAATCCATGGGTAGAAGTCTTCCTCCAACATTTCAGCAAATGAACCGAGGACAGAAACAGCCACAGATTTGCCCCACAGGAGGATCTCTCCTCTGATGCATATTATTTCATCTCGAAGTTTAACTTTGTGTATACTGCACAAAGTATATAAAATCTAGACAACATGTCTGATAGATGTCAAAGCAAAGATCTCTATTGTATACATCTATGTACAAGTGTGCAAGTCAAAGCGAGGAGAACAAGGATAAAGACAGACAATTGCTACAAAACAACATAGATGCTCATTTCAGTCACGGTACCAAAAAGTGCACTCGGAATATGTACAATGGAATGCCAAAGTCAACTGACGGACCACCTATAAAAACATCCTTATTCTATTCTTGTACAGTACCTATGAGATCTGAATAGTCCGCTACTCTATCATATGTTTCAAAAATGAATGCCAGAGTTGTCCGGTAAAGGAACAGTGCGAGGATAAATCACTGATGCTATGAGATTTATCACCACAAAGGGAGCACCTGCTACGTTACTGAATTCCGTTGGAAGACTGAAAGCTCACAGTGTCACATAGTGCCTTTGTTGATTCAGTTGTTTTAACCCAGATTGTATAAAACAGAAATATGAATCCAAATTAAGAAGAAAAGAAAATCTAAATGAACTTCAAAGGTAAAGGAAGAAAGCCACACCTCAACTATAAAAGCTTACCTATCATCTAATTCATCTGACGGAACGGTCTTATCGGGCTCAAGTTGAGAAAATTCAACCGTAGGGGGCATGATTATACTCATGTAAGGAACCAAATCTTTCCCTATGACCTTGCAAATTTTAATCCATGCCTGTGATTATATCAAGAAAAATATTGAGAGGGC
>NW_025895967.1:0-1004 GCF_002878395.1 Capsicum annuum
CTTTTTACACCCTGTCAGGCATTACACCACTTGCATGTGGTGTGATGCCTGACAGGGTGTAAAAAGTATCACTTTTTTATAGTTAAGGAGTGTAATAGGTCACTTATATAGTTTAAGTGTGGATTTGACTTTTAGACTATAGTTTGGGGTGGAAACGATGCCTTTTTCCTTATTTTTTTGGATTATGCTGACGTGGTGCTGACGTGGCAGCGCGTGTAAAACACCACACCACATGCAAGTGGTGTAATGCCTGACAGGGTGTAAACAGTATTACTTTTTTATAGTTAAGGTGTATAATAAGTCACTTATATAGTTTAGGTGTGGATTCGACTTTTCGATTATAATTTGGGGTGGAAATGATGTCTTTTTCCTTTATTTATTAGTTTTGTCCTCATTTTTATGGTGCAATAAAATGGTTGCACATGCATATTTTTTTTTCCCTTATATTTATTAGTATTGTCCTCATGTATTATTTTAATAATATTTTTATTTAGACCTTTGTAATTGAATTATACATGATAGTATTTTTTAGAAATATCTTTTTGTTCCTTATTAAATTATTTATTTTTTATACCTTAAAGGTATTTCGGTAATTTTATGGAGCAATAAAATAATTACAGATGCATATTGCTTTTTCCTTATATTTATTAGTTTTGTCCTTATTTTTATGGTGCAATAAAATGGTTACACATGTATATTTTTTTTCTTCTATTTATTATTTTTTTCCTCATGTATTTTTTTAATAATATTTTTATTTAGACTTTTATAATTGAATTATACATGGTAGTAATTTCTTATAAATATCTTTTTATTCCTTATTAAATGACTATCAAGGGTATTTCAGTAATTTTATGGTGCAATAAATATTTCAAAATCAACGTATATCTCTTCAACGACCTCTACTACAAAAGAGAGAATCCACTTCAGATAACCACATCTCTGCTAGGCAGCGTGTGAAATGGCCGAGAGCGGACCTTTTTGGATATATAATCCATATTTGAAAC
>NW_025895968.1:0-1112 GCF_002878395.1 Capsicum annuum
ATAAGGAAGGGTAAAGTCATGGAAGTTTATATAGTAACGTTATATTTGTATATGTGGTGGCCCCGACGGCCAAGTATTATATATATATATATATTTGTGCGTGTTGTGATGATACAGGTAATTAGACCTTTCTATATGCAACGAAGTGCTGTCCAATTTTTTGGTGACATGTAAGTGAAAGTATAGGTATTTGAACGGGTTCTCCCGGGCCTTCTCGGCTTAGGGTGCCAGTCCGGCCCGATGGGATTTTGGGGCGTGACAAGTGCGCTGTGAGAACAATAAAATGAGAGTCTTATTAGTAAAAATCCTCATGGACACCATAAGTCGATGGTGAGTTGACAAACAAATGAAAAGGAGATAAACTCTTTGGTGAAAATCTATTGAGGTGTCACTAGCTGAAGGAAGATTGTAATCTAGAGGGAGAATGTTTAAGAATGGCTCCATTTCAAATTCAATGACTGGGCTAAAGTTGATAGTGATTAGTTTGGGTATATCAGGTTGTTTAATTCAAAATACATGTCATAATCACTGGAATCAGTTGTCACACCTAGATAAAATTTTCTTTTTGACATTTTTGAAAAAAAAATGTCTATTGTCTTTTCCTGTTCTTTTTGTAATTTTTATTTTTTACTTTTTATTTTTAAATTTTTATCGTCAAATGAAAAATCATTATCATCTTTCGCGTATTTTTTGAGTCAAATTCATATTAAGACAAGCAAGAAAGGACTTCAAAATTGGCTACCAGCTTCTTCAATTGCACAAAATAAGACAAAAAGCCAACACATGAAAGAGACATGATGCCGAAATAAGGCATGCAGAAAGTTTTGTCAATAGACGAGTCTGGAAACTTATGGAAATACCAAGGTTCAAAGGGTTTATTTGAGGAGCATGGAAAAACAGAGATGTCACGCCCCAAAATCCCATCGGGCCGGACTGGCACCCGAAGCCGAGAAGGCCCGGGAGAACCCGTTCAAATATCTGTACTTTCACTTACATGTCACCAAAAAATTGGACAGCACTTCGTTGCATATAGAAAGGTCTAATTACCTGTATCATCACAACACGCACAAATATATATATATAATACTTGGCCGTCGGGGCCACCACATATA
>NW_025895969.1:0-1782 GCF_002878395.1 Capsicum annuum
CTCTTTTTCCTTAATTCCCGTATCTTTTGGTATAATTCATTCACTTGGGAAGGCAATAATGGATGAAGAGCGACCTTTCGGCCATCCTTCTCAAGTGTATATCGATTAGACTTTCCATCATGTTTGGTCGACCTATTTTATTGCCAAGGCCTTCCTAACAACAAGTGACAAGCTTGCATTGGTATCACATCACAAAGCACCTCGTCATGGTAGTTGGCTACCTTAAAAGTAGCACACATTGCCTTGTGACCTTTAACTCGCCGCATTCATTCAACCATTGCAACTTGTAAGGACTAGTGTGAGGTGTAGTCGGTAATTTCAATAAGTTCACCATTGCAACACTAACCACATTCGCACAACTTTCACTATCTATCACCATAGTACACACACTTCCCTTCACAAGACATTTAGTATGGAATAAATTCTCCCGTTGGCTAGGGTCGCTACAAAGTTTGGAACCATGCACTCCCCTTTTTGCGGTTAAGCATCCTCACAATCATCATCATCATGTGGCTCATTTTTGGGTTTCTCTCCATCTTGAGGCTCGGCCTTATTCTCTTATTTTTCAAGACCCACTTCCTCACCAAGGTAATACAATCTCCCTTCTCTTAGGATCACATTTTGCCGGTTTGGACATTCATTGGCTTTATGTCCCTAACCTTGGCACTTGAAACATTGGAACCCTTTAGGATTAGGATACTTGTGAGCGTCTTACCGGGGAGGAAATTTATGGACTGTTTTAGGCTCAGCCAGCCTTGTAGTGGCAGGTTGATCCTTGTTTTTGGCCCAACCCGAAGATGGTTGAACCATATCTTTGCTCCTCAGCTAACTCGAGGTTGATGGTCCCTTTGCCTTGAACGACGACCTCTCTTTAAGCTCCCTTTCAATCTCAAGAGCCGCTTGGAAAATCCCTTCAACGGTATCAAACTTGTGAAGCGTCAAATGAGTGGAGATCTCTTTGTTCAATCCATACTTGAACCGAATGATGTCATGGCTAATTTGTTCTCCCCGATGATCAAGCTTCAACATGAGTTGTTGAAACTCGTCAGAGTATGCCATAACACTTCGATTCCCTTGTCGCAAATTGTACAACCTAGCAAGCAACTCATGACGATAACTTTTGGGAAGATACCGTTGCCTCATTAAGTACCTCAATCGAAACCATGGTGGTGGTTGTCTGTCACGCCCCAAAATCCCATCGGGCCAGACTGGCACCCGAAGCCGAGAAGGCCCGGGAGAACCCGTTCAAATACCTGTACTTTCACTTACATGTCACCAAAAATTGGACAGCACTTCGTTGCATATAGAAGGATCTAATTACCTGTATCAGCACAACACGCGCAAATATATATATATATATATAATACTTGACCTTCGGGACCACCACATATACAGATATAACATCACTATATAAACTTCCATAACTTCACCCTTCCTTATGTCTACAAAGCCTCTAGGATATACATGACATAACTAGGGCCGGGACAAACCCCCACCCACATATTACTCATGTACAATATCAAAATATAAGGAACCAACTCGGAAAGCTTCGAAGCAAACTGGAGCTCACCAACAATAGTTGTATGACCTGGCTCCTACTTGTGCGGTGTATGAGCTGAGGTACCTGTGCCTGTATCATGAAATGCAGGTCCCCGTGGGGGACGTCAGTACGAAATATGTACTAAGTATGTAAAGCTGTAGATAATCACATATGATATAGGAGCTCAATAGAAATCAGAAACAAGTGAATAAGTCGTAATAGGAGTGGACCACACGTACTAG
>NW_025895970.1:0-2704 GCF_002878395.1 Capsicum annuum
TGTTGGTCGAACCCTGCGGGACCACTCGAAACATATAGTTTTGGCCCATCTTGTGCTATTCCCTTTAGCTTTGCAGGAACATACAATACCATCTTTTCTGAATCTCGGGGTTTTATAATGGAACTCGCTCCTTTCACGATCAGTGGTTCTCTTCGCATATACTTCAACGCTTCACCCTGGTTTTCCTTCATGGCGCCTATTTCTATCATTGCTTGGCTTGTTGGCCTGCAGTCTCTATCGTTAAAAATCATCCCCACGACGTGTGTGTTACTGTAATTAGGAAGTGGATTGTCGGTGACATTTGGTGCTTCTTCTTTTTGTATTACGATTGCCTTACTTTCGATTAACTTTTCAATGGCTCTCTTCAGACTCCAATAGTTTTTGGTACTGTAACCTTGGACGTTGGAATGGTACTCATACCTTACATTAGGATCAAATCAACTTGCATTCGGATCCACTTTGAAAGGTAAAACAGGTTCAATCTATCGTAATTTGACCAATCTCCGCAACAGGCTCGTATATGATTCTCCAATTGGGGTGAAGTTTTCCTTTGGCCTCTGTTCTCTTGTATAGTCTGCCGTAACATACGGATTACGAGGGGCTTGTAAATTTGGCTACCGCGATTGAAAACCTTGTGGCGCAGGTGCCCGCCATTGTGGACGCTGCGGAGGTCGGGCATACGCGTGAGCATTAAGAACAGCAGGTTGAGGCGTATAATAATGTTGAGGAGGGCGGGGTTGTCCCTGTTAGACATGAACGTAAGGGGAGTTCCGTCCCCTTTGGGCATTGCCCGATCATGACGCCATCATGGATCCTTCCTCCTTCTTCTTTCGATTTCTGAAACTACCTGATCCACTCTGAATGGCTTGTGTAGTGGCCCTGAGGGCGGTTTGGCTCATGATTTTTCCTTATTTGATGCCATTCTCCACCAGTTCCCCAATTTTTATTGCTTCGGTGAAAGGTTTACCAACCGCGGCCAATAAATGATGAAAGTAATCGGACTCTTGAGTTTGGAGAAAAACGTCGATCAATTCCTGGTCCTTCAGTGGCGGCTTGACTCTAGATGCCTGTTCTCTCCATTTTATGACAAACTCTCAAAAACTCTCAGATGGTTTTTTCTTCATATTAGCGAGAGAAGTGCGGTCAGGGATAATATCGAGATTGTGCTGAAGTTGTTGCATAAAATCTTGAGTCATATCATCCCAAACGTGCCAATGGGATATGTCTTGATCGATAAACCATTCGGAGGCTATTCTCGTCAGACTTTCTCCGAAATAGGCCATAAGCATCTCCTCTTTCCCTCCTGCTCCTCTGAGTTGATTGCAATACCTTTTTAAGTGGGCCACTGGGTCCCCATGACCGCTATATTTGTCGAATTTAGGGGTCTTGAACCCTATCGGCAAATGAACATTAGGGAACATACACAGGTCTTTGAAAGAGACGCTTTTGTGTCCTCCCAATCCTTGTATGTTTCTCATACCCTGCTCCAGACTCCTCACTTTTCTAACTATCTCTTCTCGTTCTTCATTCATAATAGCCTTCTCAATCATGATGTGAGACTCAGGCTGATGAGTGGGCAGATATGAATTTACGGGTTTGAATGCCAATTCAGGAGGATAGACTTGATCATGATTTAGTTCGTTGATAGGCTTCTGTATCATTGATGGAGGATTTATATTAGTTGTCACGGCCGGAATGAAAAGCGGGTTGTTCATGAATGATGGATTTGGAGGACGCATGGCGGAGGTGCCAGCAGCGGTAGATACATTAGCGTATGGACCAAATCCAGGCGGATAAAGTGGATCGTCGGCTTAGGCTTGAGTAGAACTGGGAAGATTTGCATCTGAAAGGCCAGGAATCGAGGAAGGCGGGGCTTGTCCATTTGCCCAGGCCTGATACATTTCTGCAATTTGTTGCTTCAATAACCTATTCTCCTCTAAAGATGCGAACTCTCGTGGGACTAACTGATCTCGACCTTCTTCATTATCAGATTCTGTTCCATCTTTTTGAGTCATCTTCCTTTTTCCTTTATACCTTGTGTTGTACGGGTGAGAGGCCAGCTTGACCACAACCAACAACCTTATTCTCTCTCTCTTTGAAACAGAAATGTCATACAATCAACCACAATCAAATGTCATGCACCTAAGTAATTTCCTTCCTGAAATGGACTTAGGAAAACCCTCTTGTTTCATCCCGGCTTTGGTGAATTAATTTTTTTTTCATTATTTAATGCCAACATCTTAAAATTATTACTTGAAACTTAAAAAAAAAAATATTTGATCGCACCCGCCGGGGGTTGCCTACGTATCATGTTTTACATGAATCAGATCATCACGTAGTTCATGGATATGGTAAATACATATATTTATAGAAATAATGAGAATAAACTTGAAACAAACGCAAAATTTTAAATGCATTTCCAACTGTTCTTAAAACAAACCTTTAATAAAAGGAAACTAAAATTATCTAAAACTAGAAAAGACTCAGAATACTAGAGAAATACTAAAAAACCTATAAAGAAACTAATTCTAAGGAAACAAGGACTTTAATAATTATCATCAAGATGCCTTCCAAAGATGTCTTGCAACTTAATCCTCCCTCAGACTTGAGTAGATCCTGGATAATGCTTTTGGCAGATATGGAGCGAGAGCACGTGTCTGACGGCCCAAATTTTCATCGCCTTGGTGAAGATACTTAGCATAAA
>NW_025895971.1:0-1218 GCF_002878395.1 Capsicum annuum
TGACCCTGGGCATATGTACACATGGGTAAGTGCCAAAAAAATTTCCTACACTATTTACTCTCTATATTTTGGACTTCTGGCGCTTAATTTACCCACATATGGTCCACATGTGCTATATGTGGTTTGCATGTTTACACAGGTAAGTGTCGAAAGTTCTTTTGCAGATCTTTCACTCTGTGGATATTCAATTCTTGTACATACCTTAGTCACCTAAAGACCACATGTTGTACACATGTAGACATAGGTAACTGTCAGGCCTTCAAAATATTGTAACCAAGCTTCCAAACTACAAATTTCAACATATGCTTTGATCACGTACATCAAGAAAGTGTGACGAACACCAAAAAATGATCAAGTAAGTAGCCAAAAACTTCATTTTCATTTTTTCTTGAACTCTTCAAACAAAGCCTAGTTTTCTAAAAAACGTACAAAAAACACATTATAATAACAAAACAACCTAAAAAACTTGCTTATTTTTCATAGTTTTAAGCATCGAAAGTGCTATATTTCTAAAGCACAACAACATCCTCAACTTAGAATTTTTGCATTTCCTAAGAAAACTCAATCAAAACAAAACAAAACATGAAACTTAACAAAGAGAATCTAAGCTATTCTAGGAAGTTAATCAACACTTGAAGCTCAAACCACAATACCCACTCCTATTTGAATCTTTAAAAATTAACTATGTAAGAAAATGAAACACAATAATGTGACACAATAGGATCAAGGTATGTTATTACATTATCAATAGAAAACTATAAATATCTACATATTACACTATTACCTTTTAAGTCTTTAGTTATTACATTACAGACAACCTCTTACTTAGATAATATCTAGTAGCCTGGATGGACAATAAAACTTTAAATTACTATTTTAATTATCTTTTCTTAGTCACTAATCCTCTTTTTAAGTAAGTAGCGATAATCTAGGCAGGATCCTAACATTTGCAGCAGCTAGTAACTATTAAAGTGAGATAATACGATACATGCATGGGTATCAGTTTAGAACAATGTAGCATTTCCCATACTCTGTCAACCTGCCAAGGTTTCCCCAACCAAATATATGGGATATTAGTTGCTCATGCTTGGGAAAGAATAAACATCATTTATAATTGAAAGCATAAGATGTAATCACAATAATCACAACTGAAAACCCAAGACTTTAATTAAATTAATCAACCAATATCAATACAAAAGAATTTCAAGTCCAAAATAG
>NW_025895972.1:0-1019 GCF_002878395.1 Capsicum annuum
ATGATGTCGTATGCTTTTGATGCTTGTGTATACTGCCTTTTTATCCTTAAGCCGGAGGTCTATCGATAACAGCCACTCTACTTCTATAAAGGTAGTGGTATGGACTGCACACAATCTACCCTCTCTAGGATCCTCTTATTTGGTAATGTACTGGGTTTGTTGTTGTTTTTTTTTGTTTTTTTTGTTTTACTCTTTGAAGTGTAGTCATTCAGTTCAAGCTCTTTTGTTTATGTGTATTATTATATCCCCGACTATAGAGCAAGGTAATGATAGTCAGACTAGAGTTTATATGGTGGTTCATCGCCTTGGAGTGATGGCTTAAGTCTAAGGGGGAGATGATAGAACCGGTAATCGGGATGGAACTTAAGATTCTAGTAGATGTATGAGTGAGCTGTAGAACAGCTTTAAAAAGGATTGATGCTTGGCCTAATCTCATTTTAGTGTCTTCAGTTGTCCCAATACCAACTCATGTTTTCTATTTCTGTTCCATGATGCTAATTCATGCTCATGCATGTGATAGAGAATCATGTACTCTCCTAGTTCATAAAATAAGGAGTACGGGTGAACTTGGCAGACGGGATCACATACCATAGCTTTTGAACTCCAAGTTTAGGTCATGCAACTCATGACTTAAGTGCTTGAGCAATACTTTTAGAGATTAGCATTGTCTAGATTTATATCCTGTATGTCCTTGGGATTAGACCACATTGGTAAGTCCATGATGTTAGATTCCCCAAGCCTCACTTGAGTGCCAAATTATGTGGAATGTCCCTTCATGCTTCAGGTCCATATGTTCTAACTTTTCAGCGACCTCCTCCTTAAGTCAAGATAGAGAGGGTGAACAGTTGTGCCGGTAGAAGAGGGTAAATATGTTATGATGAGGAAGATAGTAATATAAAGATGTTGACTCTCGGGTCCCTTTCATCCAATAAACTCATGGACCATTTTTCTAAAAGTCAAAGATTCTTATGTTTATGATTTTCCTTGATACATATGAGATGGAGAGGGTGTTCATGCTA
>NW_025895973.1:0-1059 GCF_002878395.1 Capsicum annuum
CTCTAGTCTAACAATTAGATGTCCTATAATGCTGAAGCAACAACACTTCCAAAATTACATAATACTATTTTTGAGTTTCATTTGTCATAGCCCATACCTACCAGCATATTTACATATTTAACATGTTTAACAGAATAAACCTTACACAAACCTTTCTTCGACCAAATCAAAATCGGATCTGTTTAGTGATTATTAGAGAACTCAATACACGACAGGAAATTGAAGATGACTTGAAATTAATAGATGTAGGATCGTTGTGAATAGCAGACAACAAATATTCTACTGTACAAATGTAAAAAATAAACAGTAAAATGAAAAGCTGAAACTGTTGGCAAACTTGACAATGGCCTAATAGCTCATGTTGATGTTGTTCCATGCATTGATACTTTACAATGATCTGCATTCTACGATATGAGATATTTGGTAGAGATTAAGGTTATAAGGTTGTTTACTTATATAAGGTTATAAGGTTAAACGGGTATTACACCTCTTTTTTAACCAAAAAGATTCGATTTTAAGTTTGAAAGGGTTTTCATTATTAAGTGACAAAATGGAGATTTGTTTCGAAAAGGACTTTTTATATTCAAATCTCAGAGTCGCCACTTGGCATAATTTGGTGTGCCAAATCACCTTTGAAAATCCTTTTCAAAATGATTTTGACTCTTTAAGACTGGTTTGCGAACAGAGATTGCTGCTAAGGAATTTTATTGATCGAGGGAAAGGTGTTAGGCACCCCTCGATCCCGTGGTTCGACCAAGGTCGCTCGGTGAAATGTATCGGCTAATTGGACACTATAAAATGTACAAACCACATAAATACACAAAACAAACAAAACAAAATAAATCTAACAAAATTCAAAACCAAAATAATGTCCAGTCCAAATTATACAGTCCAAAATATACAGAAATGCAAAAATGTAAATCCTATTCTAAACTAATTTTAGACTGATGCTCTAACCGACGCCTTGGACCTCCGTCACGAACGTCCTCCGGGTACAAAAATATTTCAGTGCATTCCCCGGCGAATAAACACAAATACCTCGGGGCATTCCCCGGCCAA
>NW_025895974.1:0-1060 GCF_002878395.1 Capsicum annuum
GATCGCCAAGTTAAGAAGATGAGAAATAAAGAGATAGCATCTGTGAAAGTACGTTGGAGAAATCGTCAAAGGGAAGAGATTACATGGGAAGCTGAGGAAGCAATGAAATCCAAGTACCCCATTTGTTCAAAGATGAAGAGGAAGTTCAAGAAACAGAGGTAGAACATTAACAAGTAAGTTTTTTTTTATTATATATGCATAGTATTTATGTGATGATGTGAATATTAATGATGGACTTGAACTTGTTTCGGTTGAATAACTACACTAGCATTCGAGAACGAATGTCCTAAATGGGGGAAGGATGTAACACCCCGTATTCAAGTACGTGTATTGGCGTATTCAAGTACGTGTATTGGTCGTATTTATATGGAATTAATTTTTTTATTTTATTTATACCGGAATTTGCCCATCGATGGTTCCATGCGAAGGTTATTGAATAAGATTTCCAACGATATAAAGATTTCCAAAAATAGATAGGTTTCGGATATAATCGAGCATGCTCGAAACTATAAAACAGTGGCGGGGATATTTGGAAATAGTAAATGTGCAGGAGAATTTCCTGCACACAAACTACTGAGGCCAGCCGAATTTTTGGGTCAACTTCGAACGATCATAACTCCCTTAATATTATGAACCGAGAGATCTGTGACCTATGAAAAGAAATATATTTGAGTCTTCTTTCCAATACAATTGGTTTCATCCAAATCGAACGTCGGAGTAAGTAGTTATACTCGTTTTACTTTAGCCTATCAAATCAGATTTTTAGGGTCACCTTCAAACGACCATAACTCCCTGTACAGGACAAACTGGGTGGCCTACTTTATATGAAATGAAAGCCCTTTGAATTATACTTCTAACGATACCAATTTCACCCAAATATGATATCGTAGCAAAGAGTTATGGTCAATCTACTTTAGCTTATCAAAACAGTCCACCAAAGGACAGATTTGACATTATTTAAATTTTAAAGGCATTTTGGTCATTTCCTATTATATTATGGATGGGAATATGTGTATATATATATGTATATGAGTTTTTGAACTCATATACATATATATAT
>NW_025895975.1:0-1352 GCF_002878395.1 Capsicum annuum
ATTGAACCTTAGGCAGAGGCTCTGGATGGAGCTTCTGAAAGACTATGCTATGAGACTATATTACCATTCGGGCAAGGCAAATGTTGTAGTCGACACCCTTAGCAGGTTGTCTATGGGAAACCTTTCTCATGTAGAAGAAGGAAAGAAAGAGATGGTGAAGGATATTCACTGCCTTACAAATCTGGGAGTGCAACTCTTAGATTCCAAACATGGAGGGGTAATTGTTTAGGAGTTTGCTAAGTGATCCCTTTGTGCTGAAGTTAAGGAGAAGCGGGTAAGATCCCATCTTGATGCAAATCAAGAAATATATGGGTCAACAAAATGTTATGTTATTTGAAATTGGTGGTGATGGTATTCTAAGATTTTAGGGTAGGTTGTGCATTCCGAATGTTGATGGACTACGAGAAATAATCCATGATGAGGCCCACACTTTGAGGTTTGTCATTCACCCAGGCTCTATTAAGATGTACTATGATCTAAAAAAATTGTATTGGTGGAATAATATGAAACATGATGTAGCTGATTTCGTGTTCAAGTGTTTGAACTATCAACAAGTGAAGGTAGAACACATGAGGCCAGGTGGTACTTCCCAAAAGATAGCCCTGCCTTTATGGAAGTGGGAGATGATAAACTTGGACTTCATTACAGGACTTTCGAGATCCCAAAACCAGTATGATTCTATATGGTTGATTGTAGATCAGTTGACAAAGTCAGCCCACTTTTTGCCTGTGAGGACTAATTATTCAGGAGAGGGTTATGCTAAGATTTATATTAAGGAGATAGTTCAGTTGCATGGGGCACCTGTGTCCATCATATTCGATAGAGGTAGGCAGTTTTCATCTCAGTTCTAGAGATCTTTTCAGAAGGGTTTAGGTACATAAGTTACTTTGAGCATAGCTTTCCACCCTCAGACGGATGGGCAAGTTGAGCATACCATTCAGACCCTCGAAGATATGTTAAGGGCATGTGTCATTTATTTCAAAGGTAGTTGGGTAGATCACCTGTCCCTAATTGAATTTGTTTTCAATAATAGTTACCATGCCAGCATCAAGATGGCTCCTTTTGAGGTTTTGTATGAGAGAAGATATAGGTCTTTAATAGGATGGTATAAAGTGGGTGATACTCAGTTGTATGGGCCTGATCTTGTTCATCAGGGGATGGAGAAAGTGAAGATCATTAGACAATGACTCAAGACTGCTCACAGTCGTCAGAAGTCCTATGCCGATAATCAGATAAGAGAATTAGAGTTTGAATTTGGTGATTGTGTGTTTCTCAAGGTTTTTCCTATGAAATGAGTTATGCGGTTTGGAAAAAGGGGTAAATTTAGCCCTCGCTATATAGGGCCATATCAT
>NW_025895976.1:0-1027 GCF_002878395.1 Capsicum annuum
TCGGGAGAGGGTTATGCTAAGATTTACATTAACGAGATAGTTTGGTTTCATGGGAAACCAGTGTCCATTATATCCGATAGAGGTACGCAATTTTCATCTCAGTTCTGGAGATCTTTTCAGAAGGGTTTAGGTACACAAGTGAATTTGAGCACAGTTTTCCACCCTCAGACGGATGGGCAAGCTGAGCATACCATTCAGACCCTTGAGGATATGTTGAAGGCATGCGTCATTGATTTCAAAAGTAGTTGGGTAGATCACCTGCCACTGGTTGAATTTGCTTACAATAATAGTTACCATGTCAGCATCAAGATGGCTTCTTTTAAGGCTCTGTATGGGAGGAGATGTAGGTCTCCGATAGGATGGTATGAAGTGGGTGAAACCCAGTTATATGGGTCTGATCTTTTTCATCAGGCGATGGAGAAAGTAAATATCATTAGAGAATGACTCAAGACTACTCAGATTTGTCAGAAGTCCTATGCCGATGTTCGGAGAAGAGAACTAGAGTTTGAAGTTGGTGATTGGGGGTTTCTCAAGGTTTCTCCTATGAAAGGATTTATGCGGTTTGGAAAAAAGGTTAAATTGAGCCCTCGCTACATATGGCCATATCAGATTCTGAAAAAGATTGGTACAGTTACTTATGAGCTAGAATTATCTGCAAATTTGGGTTCCGTTTATCCGGTATTCCATGTACCCATGTTGAAGAAATGCATTGTAGATTATTCTCTGGTATTGGCTGTAGAGGGTATCAAGGTGACAGACTCCTTGTCTTACGAAGAAGAGCCCGTTGAAATTTTAGATCGCCAAGTTTAAAAGCTGAGGAGTAAAGAGATAGCCTCAGTAAAGGTACTGTGGAGGAATCAGAAAGTCGAAGAAGCAACTTGGGAGTCAGAAGATGACATGAGAATTAGATATCCCAATTTGTTTGCTCTGATGGAGGATGAGACAGAAGGTACTATTCCTATTTTATCTTTCCTAGTCCTTTATTATGCTTGAAATTGTGTCTGTCTGTGTCCCGCATCATCATTCG
>NW_025895977.1:0-2608 GCF_002878395.1 Capsicum annuum
GAAATTTTAACGTGACTGAAAATTGTGCCGACTTCCAAGAATGCACGTAAACCTTTCTAACACATGGATTTTCGTCGTTGCTCCAGTCCAAAAGAAAAGGGAGATATGTGTCAAAGTACCTAGTTTTTGACAGAAAGTAACTATCAGAACTGTGACTTTATTTAAGAAAAACTCATAAAGACATTCCCACTTTAGAGCTGCTTCACCACAATGCCCCACGAGATGATCAAATACATAAATACATGTATTTCTTTCTTCCGTTGTTTTATCCTCGCCCTTCAAGCAGTGAGGAAAAGAACTATTAGAAACATAAGATGCAAAAAACCTAGGTTGTTAAGATTGAGTCGGTTACTGGAGCTGAAACTCACCGTCATAGGCATTATATATGATGAAAGCTCATCAAGAAAAGGCAAGAAAGCAGCCTTGAATGTCTTGATTAATATCGCCACTAGGTAACCAATCTGATAGCAAATTGCTTATGTTATCAAAGTGAAAGGTTTTATAAAGACAACATGGTCTTATCAAACATACATTTTTGAAGACTTCTACTTCTTGCTTTCTTTCATCCCTCAGCAATTCAGCTTCCTCGGCATCAAAGTCCTCGGATTTTACTCTCTCTGTGAGTTCTCCTTTTCTACGTGAACTCTCTGCAATGATGTGTTTTATCTCATCGGTGATGCTACGAATCTGATCTTCATTGACAACTTGTCCACAGATCTGAAAGAAGACATAAGAAGTACCATAATAAGTGAAAAAAATGTCCTTCTAACTCAATCCTTACAACCAGTGTTGTTTCTTGCTTTGATGATACGCATGAAACATTTATCAGTCAATCTACTACATGTTAATAATCTGTTTGTCGGTCTTACCTGTTCATGTCAGCTATGTGATTAAGATAAGTTTCAGTCCACGTTTCAATTTTAAAGTATGTGTTTTTTATGAAACCTATAAGTTATGCATAGGCGCAGACACACTATGAATCAAGTTAGGAGCTCCTATTTTACTTGATCCCAAAGATATAAGTGATTACTTTCGTCCCAAAGTCTCACAATGTGTAAAGTTTTACATACAATGAATATGATTCTTACGAGTTTGGACAAGTGTCTGCTTATCATTATGGACATAAAAAGGTCAAAGCAGTACACCACCATCTTAGAAACATTGCAAACTTGACATGACATACCTCTAGGCATCTATTCAACTCCTGCAATATAGTTACACATACTTTTGTCTCAGGCTCCTGCACGGAAGAGACGATTAAAGTGTCACATACTCATATTTAGATAAATGGAGCTCAGTCCTATTCCTGACAAAAGAAAAACTGTAAATATTATGTTAAAGACAACCGAAGATAAAGCGTCTCCCATAGCCAAGATTATATGATCAGACAACTGCTTGAAGTAGTCATTTCCACCTTGAGCAGTCCCTTTCACTATTGCCAGTTTAGCAGAAAGCAACGAGGCCAGCATTGCTTAACCACCATAAATTATAACATCTCATTAGAAGCTGGAGAAGTTAAAGGAAAATAAATAAGACAATATGAAATCAAGAGATTTTTTTTACATTTACAAGCAATTTCCCTGGTACCACGGTGGATGTAGAATTTCAGAAGCGGAACTAGAATTGAAGCAGCCTGTTTCATGATTTAAGCAGTGAATATCACCGGTTAATTTTGAATCCACTTAACATAACATGAGAAAAAAAGTAAACGTGCAAGTGATTATTCGTGATAACCTGGGAAATCCATGGGTAGAAGTCTTCCTCCAACATTTCAGCAAATGAACCGAGGACAGAAACAGCCACAGATTTGCCCCACAGGAGGATCTCTCCTCTGATGCATATTATTTCATCTCGAAGTTTAACTTTGTGTATACTGCACAAAGTATATAAAATCTAGACAACATGTCTGATAGATGTCAAAGCAAAGATCTCTATTGTATACATCTATGTACAAGTGTGCAAGTCAAAGCGAGGAGAACAAGGATAAAGACAGACAATTGCTACGAAACAACATAGATGCTCATTTCAGTCACGGTACCAAAAAGTGCACTCGGAATATGTACAATGGAATGCCAAAGTCAACTGACGGACCACCTATAAAAACATCCTTATTCTATTCTTGTACAGTACCTATGAGATCTGAATAGTCAGCTACTCTATCATATGTTTCAAAAATGAATGCCAGAGTTGTCCGGTAAAGGAACAGTGCGAGGATAAATCACTGATGCTATGAGATTTATCACCACAAAGGGAGCACCTGCTACGTTACTGAATTCCGTTGGAAGACTGAAAGCTCACAGTGTCACATATGCCTTTGTTGATTCAGTTGTTTTAACCCAGATTGTATAAAACAGAAATATGAAATCCAAATTAAGAAGAAAAGAAAATCTAAATGAACTTCAAAGGTAAAGGAAGAAAGCCACACCTCAACTATAAAAGCTTACCTATCATCTGATTCATCTGACGGAACGGTCTTATCGGGCTCAAGTTGAGAAAATTCAACCGTAGGGGGCATGATTATACTCATGTAAGGAACCAAATCTTTCCCTATGACCTTGCAGATTTTAATCCATGCCTGTGATTATATCAAGAAAAATATTGAGAGGGC
>NW_025895978.1:0-4645 GCF_002878395.1 Capsicum annuum
CATGCTAAGGTTGTGACCTATGCTTTTAGGTAGCTTACGGTTCATGAAAGGAATTATCCAACTCATGATTTAGAGTTGGTGGTTGTGGTTTTTGCTTTGAAAATTTGACCCCATTATTTTTATGGGGTGTATATAGATATTTATTTTGATCATAATAGCTTGCAATATGTATTCACTCAGAAAGAGTTAAATCTCAAGCAGGGGCGATGGCTTGAGTTGCTAAAGAACTATGATATGAGTCTTCACTATCATTCAAGTAAAGCTAATATGGTTTCCATGGGGATCTTATCTCATGTGGAAGAGGATACGAGAGAATTGGTGAAGGATATTCATCAGTTGGCTAATTTGGGAATTTTCCTTTTGGACTCTGAGGATGGAGGGGTAATTATGTAAAAAGTTATTAAATAATCTCTTGGTGCTGAGGTGAAGAAGAAATAGGTTTTAGATCCTATTTTACGCATATTAAGGATGGGGTGATACAACAAATGATTATGGCCTTTGAGATTGGTGAAGATGGTATTTTGAGGTACCAATGTAGGTTGTGTGTTCCTAATATTGAGGGGTACGACAGAAAATTTTGACTGAGGTTTATGAGTTGAGGTATACAGTTCACCCAGGTTTGACAAAGATGTATCATTATTTAAAGGAGATCTTTAGTGGAAAATATGAAGAGAGATATGGCTAAGTTTGTGACTAAGTATGTGGTTTGTCAGTAAGTGAAGGTTGAGCACTTGAGCCTGGTGGCATGTCTCAAGAGATTGAGTTTCCTATGTGGAAGAAGGAGATAATCAATATGGATTTTGTCACGTGTCTTCTATGATCTCGCAATCAGTATGATTCAATTTAGGTCATTGTGTATAGGATGACTAAGTCTACTCACTTCTTACCTATGAGGACTACCAACTCTGGAGTGGTTTATGCTAAGTTATTCATTGAGGAGATAGTTATATTACATAGAGCGTCGGTGTCCATTATTTTGGACCAAGGTAAGTAATTCTCTTCTCACTTTTGGAGTTTGTTTCAGAAAGGTTTGGGGACTAAGGTGAAATTTAGCACCACTTTCCACCCTCAAATGAATAGACAAGTGGAACTGACTATTTAGACTTTAAAAAATATGCTAAAGGCTTGTGTGATTGACTTTAAGGGAAGTTGGGTTGACCACTTACCCCTGATTGAGATTGCGCACAGTAACAATAATCACTTTAGTATTGGGGTGGCTTCATTCGAGGCTCTCTATGGTAGAAGGTGTAGGTATCCTATTGGGTGGTTTAAGGTTGGTGAGACTAGGTTGTATGGTCCTGACTTGGTTTACCAAGCCATGGAGAATGTAAAGGTGATTAAGAAGAGACTTAAGACTACACAAAGTCTTATGCGGATGTAAGGTAAAGGGAGTTGGAGTTCGATGTATGTGATTGGCTATTTTGAAAGTTTCTTCTATGAAGGGAGTGATGTTATATGGAAAGAAGAGGAAACTCAGCCCCTGGTATGTGGGTCTATATCAGATTTTGAGAAGAGTGGGGAATGTTGCTTATGAATTGAAGTTGCTTGCGAGCTTGAGTTCTATTCATCCAATTTTTCATGGGGCGATGTTGAAGAAGTGCATGGGTGATCCTTCTTTAATTATCCCTTTGGAAAGTGTTGGTATTTCAGATTTTTTGTCCGATGAGGAAGTCCCGGTTGAGATTTTGGATAGGCAAGTCCATCTATTAAGGACTAAGAATGTGGCTTCGATGAAAGTCCTTTAGAGGAACTAAAAGTTGGAAGAAGCTGCTTGTTAAGCTGAAGAGGACATGAAGTCTAATTATTCGTTTCTTTTCCCCTGCATTGGATAAAAATGCTTGAGGTATGGTTTTTGCGTTCTTCCCTTTGGCCTTTCAAATTTATCATTTGGGTATGTATGCATTCTTTCTTGTTATCGTGATAATGGGTGCCTTGACTCCTCATTCGGAGGCAAATTATCCTAGAGGGGAGAGGGTTAATGTAATACCTTAAGTTTTGGACTCTAAATTTTTTCTCAGTAATTGTTCTTACTGCTCAGGGTACGACTCAGGCGACAAGTCGTGAAGACTAATCATGAGTTGTATATAGCTAATCATGATCTAATCAGTAAGGTTTCCCTATGTTTCTATCAAGTTCACAACTGGGACCATACAAGTCCTAACGTAATATCACGAGTCATGGTGAGGGACTCGTGACCTTAACAGTGAGATGGCCCAAGATTCTTGTCTTGGTAACGGCTATACTCCATGAGTCGTAGGGTAAGGTCATGAATCATAGGGTGTGAATTGTGGCCAAACCAGTGGGAAGGCCTAATGCTTTTATCTAGAGTACGAGTCTGAGCAAGGATCCATAGATAGTCATTATGAGTCATCACTTGACTCGTGACGACTAGCGACAGTTTCTTGCACTTTTAATTAAGGGTACATTAGTCATTTCCCTCCCTTATACACTTAACTTCCACGACTTAAATACCCTAAGGGACCTTATTTTTCATCATTAAACATATCATAAACTACTCTCTTCTCTCTCTAATTCCAACTAAAAAACAAAGGTAGGATTTCTAAGGATTGATCATTTAGGCTTGAAGTGTGGTTTCTTCTCCAAATCCTTGGTGTTTTTAGGCATTTATCACTTTCCTAAATTTGCATTATATCATGGCATGCAATGGTTTGGTATTCATGTGGTTTTAATGATTGGTTTTGGAATTTGGGTTGAGGGTTTTTGATGGTTATTGTTTAAATGGTATTTTCATGGTTTACATGCATTTGTTTATGCTTTATTGATGGATTTTAAAACTCATTGGGTGCATTTATGAATAATGAAATGGGGGTTGTGGATTCCCCTAAATTTATGAACAATGGAATGGGGGTCGTGAATTCTCTCAAATTGTATGAATTTTTTATATTGGAACTGGTAATAACCTGACCCTCACCTTATGAAATTGGCTTTGAAACATTGCTATATGCATAATTTAACCATTTTTGAAACTATTGCATTGCATAGAAGGTTAATGGAATATAAATGATTTTAAAAGGTCTTAGTGGCCATGATTTGGTTTTTAATTGGAGCTTGGGGGTCTTGGATTCCCCCAAGTTGGTGGATGATTGAAATGGCATGATTCTATAAGTTTTCAAGCTTATTTATATGATGATACCAATGGTGAATACCTTAATAAATGTTTCTTGGATAAATGAATAGATTATGTGTAAATATTTTAACTTGGGCTTAAAGGGAGTTGTGTAGCTCATCGTGAAAGGTGGAGGTCCCAGAAAACCGATACTGAAAATCATGTTTGTCGGCGTTGGGTCTTTATGACCATGTGCATAGTTACACACACACACACACACACACACACACACTATATATATATATATATATATATATATATATATATTGTAATGGTTAGGGTCATGGATTCCTTGAATTTCTCCGATTAGTGCGGTAAACACGGACTGGAGCCCTTCTAGTAGGGGGAGCCGGATCCATATAGCTCGTGCATGCCCTTAGGATGGTTAGAGCTACACATTCAGGTTAATAATTTTAAATCTCTTGCTAATCCTTGTTCTCTATCCCAGCATTATATATGTATATATTCATGTAAGTGAACATGTATGTTGAGTTTGGATTTGATTTTGAATTGGCATTATTTTATCTCTGTCCTCAGTTACATGCTAGCATTTACTCTGCTAACTGTCTCCGAACGCTACATCCTTCAATGATAGAGGGTCCTATGGGTTTCTTCTGTTAGTTTATATAGTGTTAGGTGGTGCGGTCATCTACGACTTGCAGTGAAGTGGTGAGCTTTCATCTATCAAAAATTTTGATCATTCCATGGATTTTTTTTTCATATTTTAGAATTGAAGAGTTCACATTAACATTACATTATCATTGTCACTGTCATGGTTGGGGGCATGTATCGGTCTAGTTTGATATTCGAATTAGTTTAGAGGCTTTTGTAAACATGTATGGGTTAGATGTTGTTGTTGACTCTTACAGCTTATTCTTGAGTTACATTAACTGTTTTATCTTTATTCTCTGGTTGTCATCCGCTTTGTTATTATTAAATTATGTTTGGATTGAACAAGATATGAGGGTGGTCCCTGACCCATGGTGGACTTGAGATACCCTTCACAACTATGCTCGGGGGTTAGGTCGTGACACTTTTCATCGAATGGATGACATAAGACACCAAGCGGCCTTTTTTTTCATAGTGTCATCTTATATAAGAAGTGAAACTCATTGATGCATACAACCTCTTTAACCTTGGTATAAAAGGTAAATAATGCATCGTCTTAACTTCAGTTTTGTTCCCACTAACAAGTTGTTTAAAATGAGACACTCCATAAAATTTGCAACTCTCTAAGTTTGTATCATCCTTATAATACAACATGCAACCTTTTTAACAATAATCAATTTTCACGTAGGAAAGACCTAATTTTAAAATTAATGTTTTGGCTTTATGAGTAATTATTGGGCAAGTCTAAATTTAGGTTTAGTTCATTTATAAAATCAATCACAAAGTTCATGCCAACTTGAGAAACATTAGCATCTGATTCAATACTTAGCAATCTGACTACAACGGATAACTCAAAGTGAGACATGCTTTCACAAAGTGGTCGACTAGAAGACTAATTGTGCATAAAAA
>NW_025895979.1:0-1001 GCF_002878395.1 Capsicum annuum
ATGCGTGAGTTGATTCATGGACTCCTTTTGTCCATGAATCAACTCACGCATACCTTAGAAGGAAGATTCTTGATGATTGACGAAGGAATTTCCTTGAAATCGGATCTTCAAGCTTAGTTACGCAACCCTAGTTATTTTTCTCTTTTAGTGCTCTTGGATGATGAGCTTTCAGATGATAATGGGGTTGTAATATGTTTAGAAGCTATATATTTCATAGGGTTAAGTTTAGGGACGTGTAAGGAGTGTTAAAAGACTTAATTACCCTTAAAATAACTCAAAACGGAGTATTTTTTGCACCTGGAACTGACTTAGGCGGCGCCTAAGTGATTGCCTAAGCTGGGTTGGGCAGCGCCTAACCAATCGCCTATGTTTGGTTGGGGGCGCCTAACCAATCACCTATCCTCACTGTCTCTCACGAAAATGGGCATAACTTTTCACTCGGGTACTGGATTAAGGCGAAATTGACATCTTTGGAAAGCTAATTAGATTCTCTATAATTTGGTGGTTGTAAATCAGCCAAAATACCACATTAAAATCAAGTTATACTCATTCAAAGATGACCCTTGCACAATCGAACACTAAAACTTGACGAATTCAAAAACTCTTAGCTTGTATTACCTTAAGTGACTCATATGAACATGCTTAATGCATCATAAGCTATCCTATCTCTAGGATATTCATTGTAAGTCATGTACTCAAGTATGAATCACAGGATAGGAGATTTCATACGTAGGAAAACTTATTCACTTCCTAGCTTAGAAACATGTGGGGTATTACAATATCTTCCCCTTGGGTACATTCATTCTTGAATGAGAATTTACTGAGAAGGGATACAAGACAATAGAACCTGAACTGAACATGAAGAACTGAAACTTGATCTTATGACTGACATGATAAACATACTGAACTCGTGCATATCTAATGCATGGACAACTGACACATGAATGCATGACTGAGTATGAAACGGATAATAGGTACCAAGTTTATACTGGAAACATAAA
>NW_025895980.1:0-2166 GCF_002878395.1 Capsicum annuum
TGTCCTTCGTTGTCAGGGTCGTCTTTGTGTTTCAGGTGTAGATGACTAAGGAAACGAATTCTTGCAGAAGTTCTTGGTGCGCACTACTCTATTCATCCAGGGGCCACAGAGATGTACCACGACTTGCGGGAAGTCTATTAGTGGAGTGGGATGAAGACAAACATTGTAGAGTTTGTGGCTACGTGCCCTACATATCAGTAGGTTAAGATAGAGCATCAGAAGCCTAGTGGTCCTATGTAGGAGTTCACCATTCCTACTTGGAAGTGGGAAGAAGTGCATATGGACTTCGTGATGGGTTTTCCACATACCCGTCATCAACATGATTTAGTTTGGGTCATTGTAGATAGAATGACCAAATCAGCTCATTTTCTTCCAGTTCATACCTCTTATTCAGCTGAGGATTGCGCCAAACTCTATATCAGGAAGTTGATCAGATTACATGGTGTTCCGCTATTTGTCATCTCAGACAGAGGTACCCAGTTCACCTCTTATTTCTAGAAAGCATTCCAAAAGGGTCTTGGTACCCACGTTCATCTCAGTACAGCCTTTCATCCTCATACAGATGGTCAAGCAGAAAGGACCATTAAGACTTTAGAAGATATGCTAAGGGCATGCGCAATTGATTTCAAGGGTCATTAGGATGACCACTTGCCTTTGATTGAGTTTGCATGCAACAATAGCTATCATTCCAGTATTCATATGGCTCCATTAGAAAGTTCTCTATGATAGGAGATGTAGATCTCTAATTGGTTGGTTAGAAGTTAGTGAGGCTTCAGTTATAGGGCCTAACTTAGTATTCGATTCCTTAGAAAAAGTCTAGTTGATTAGAGAAACACTTCGGGCTGCTCAGAGCTGATAAAAGTTTTATACAGATGTTCGTAGAAAGGATCTCGAGTTTGAGATCAGTTACTTTGTCTATCTCAATATCTCTCCTATGAAGGGAGTGAAGAAATTCAGCAAGAAGGAAAGCCTAGTCCTCGATATGTCGGTCCCTTCAAAATTCTCAGTCGCTTTAGAAAGGTAGATTATGAGCTCGATTTACCTTCAGATCTAGCTTCATTTCAACCAGTCTTCCATGTCTCTTTACTCAAGAAATGTATAGGTGACCCAGCAGTTGTATTCCCTATTCAGAGCATAGATGTTCAGAATATCCTCTCTTATTAAGATATTCCATTCGAAATCCTACACTATCAGACTCGTAGACTGAGGAACAAAGAAGTCCCTCTAGTTAAAGTTCTTTGGTGAAATAAGTCCGTTGAGGGAGCTACTTGGGAAGAAGAATAAGAAATGCGTACCAAGTACCCTCATCTTTTCTCCACTAACTCAGATCAAGCTCAAGGTAATAGTTCTCCTTAAGCTTTCTCAGTTTTATGTTCTGTATTCATCACAAACTTGGTACCAAGTACCGTTGCATATTCGGTCATGCATTCATGTATCAGTTTAGTTATATATGATTGTGCATCAGATATGCACTCTCATTGCAAGAACCTTAGTTCATCAGAACACTCAGTTATGCATTCATGAATCAGTTACACTTGCATCAGATATGCATGTTAGTAGGATATGTTTAGTTATCAGTCATGTCAGTCTTTACATCATGTTTCAGTTATTTATGTTCAGTATGTATGTCGGCTATATTCTCCTCTTACTCTAATTCTCTTTCGAGGATGAATGTTCTTAGGGAGAGATATTGTAATACCCAGTACTTCTTTTTAGCTTGAAATCATCTCAAGAATGTTAGAAGCTTGACTTGAAATATGAATCGACTTTTGTACATGTGGTATTTTTAATATTATCACTTTTTATTGATGTTGGGCATATCTATACGTCTAAGCACCATAACTTACTCATGTTTTAGCTAAGTTTTGAGGATAAAATACATAATTCTTGCATTTTTAGTCTATTTTTAGTTAAGTGAGCTGACCTATGTGATTAGCATGCTTTTTAGGTACTAATGAGGAAGATTACAGCACTTTGGGGACCTGTGGACAGCAAAGGAAACTTCACATAAAAAGGAAAGCAGCTTTTGGACTGAATGTGATGTATGAGAACTTTTTCTTGGGCAAACTCAATATTTTTAAATAGTTAAGGATGCAGTAGCAATTTATTAGAGAAGGATGTTATTAAAAGCCTTATGGCTGAATTTTTAGGGATTATTGACATTCT
>NW_025895981.1:0-1068 GCF_002878395.1 Capsicum annuum
AGGCAAACAATTCCCATGGCATAAAGAAAAATGACTTAGAAATCATATTGAAAGCAAGTTATTAGCATTTGATTGAAAACCCCCATTTAAAAGCATGCATGTTCATAAAAACTACACCCATGAAATTTTAGGATAACCTCACGTACCTCTATATGCGAATATGATAGGTGCTTCTTGAACCCTACGTTGCAGAGATTCTAGATCTTCAATTTGTTTTTAAAACCCATGGTTGAATCTTGAACTATTTGGGTTTTTATTTTGAAACCCTAGAGAGAGTTCTTGAACAATTTGGATGAATGAAGGTGTATTTTGGGGTCTTTGGGAACTGAATTTTGTGTTTATGGCTAAATAAGGGTGGAAAAGGACCATTTTGCCCCCAAAACGGAGTGTTTAAGTCATCTGAAACCTTTACATAGGCGGTGCCTATTCTATCACCTATGTTTACATAGGAGGTGCCTATTTTATCGCCTATGTTTACATAGGCGCCGCCTATGCTATTGCCTATGTTTACATAGGTGCCGCGTACTACTTTGAAAGGCCATAACGTCTTGCTCGGGTGTCGGATTTTAGCAAAATTGGTATCGTTGGAAAGCTAACTCGAAGACCTATCATTTGACACATAGTAGGCTCTCTAATTCGATATATATAGAGAGTTATGGTCAATGTAAGCTGACACAAATTACAACGTCCCCTAAAACTTAATTGATCGAAATAGTTTCAACTCATCCTTGAGTTGAAGGACCTCTATGGTCTAAATTCAAGCTTGAATGGATTCACTTACTTAGCAAATAATTAACATGCCATATTGGCATAGGATTTATGGCTTCGGGATTATCAACGCATCGAAATCATGGTTTATATTCTAGCCTAAAATGCGGGGTGTTACATTATCTCTCCTTTGGGATCATTCATCCTCGAATGATGGGTAAGAACATATTGAAGCTTAGAGGTATGGAATAATGCGGACACGACATGTCCTCTTATAAAGAATACACTGATCTAAAACATGACCATATGGATGGAACTACTGATGTTCTGAATTCTTATACCGGACATGCATATCTGATG
>NW_025895982.1:0-1135 GCF_002878395.1 Capsicum annuum
GATATCTCGTGACTTGAGCCGGGGGTCTTTCGGAAACAGCCTTTCTACTTCATCAGAGGTAGAGGTATGGACTGCGTACATCTTACCCCCCCAGACCCCACTAAGTGGGAATACACTGGGTTTGTTGTTGTTGTTGTTGTAGTTCCCTTAATATAATATAGGCATGAGTGTTTATCTGAATTTCCTTTTTATGCCCCATTTATATTGATTTTCACATATCCACTATGTGAAAGCTCCCGCAACATTTTAGTTAGCTAGTGATATGACATGTGCATCGCATGTGGTTGTTGATTCAAAATAGATACTAAAGAACGTTTGAATAATTAACTTTATATGAAACAATATAGTAGATTCTCCCATGAATGTGCAGTGACAAAAATCTTCACTTATTTATTTGAAAGTTTTATTAGATAAATGCAATAATTTATATATTTATATGTACTATCACAATCTGCTATTTATCAAATAACAAAAAAGGAACTCTAAAATTTTCTCAAGCAACTTATTAATTTGTTTGTGATGAGGTGATTCAGTTCACATAATGTTTGATTTTCCGGTATTAATTAGATACAATTTATTCTTTAGTTATTCGAATATTGTTATTACTTTTTTTGTCATGTGCAAATAAAATGACATGGTCAATTAGGATAGTAATATTAATTATGTTCAAAAGGGCACAAAGTAATAATCTCTCCATTTCAATTTGTATGTTACTTTTTTTTTAGTCAGTATTTTAAAAACAGTGTCTCTTTGTTTTTTTAGAGAACTCTTTAATTTTAACGCTTTAAAATATTTAATTAAATTTGTTTTTTTTTAGTAATTTACAATCTCTAACTAAAGATCCTAATTTTTCGCAATTATAACAAGTGCATTCTTTTATAGATTTATTTTTCATATATGGTCTTTTATGTTTATAATTTTTTGCATAATATCTTTTTCTTGATTTCTTATATTTATATTTTGATTTTTTGTATTTCTTATATTTCTTATGCCTTTTTCTTTTCTTATAATATCTTTCTTTGCATCCAAATTGAGGTGCTATTTTATCTTTGCAACATGCTAAATTTCTTACTAATGTTTTTTTCATTTTTATTTCTTCTCTATATTTTTCACATAGGTTTCTATACCATTGTTG
>NW_025895983.1:0-5305 GCF_002878395.1 Capsicum annuum
TTGGTTGATATATATATATGTGTGTGGTGATGGTGTATGTTGGTTGATACATGCATGCGATGATTATGTGGGTTGGATGAGATATATGGGGTGGCGGAAAACATGAGAACTTGACGAATTCACCAATGCCTAAAAGTGCATGTAAGGTGTTTGTGGAATTGTCTAAGAGGCTATAAATTTACGTTCTCAGGATATAATAAGTTCTAAATGACTAGACTACTTTCTATGTATACGTTCAACATGAACTCCATGTTATTGTCTAAAACTGGGGATGTTGTGTGGAAGGCTTATGATATGGTTGTAAGTGCGGACGAGGGATTTAGTTGGTGGAATTAAGATGAATGATGGTGTTGTAGCACATGTAATTGTTCATACTCCTATGCCCTAAATGGTGCATGAAAGGTAATTGTAGAAATGCCTAGTTGAAGAAGAATGGATCGTATGACCCCTTATGATCGAAGTGATGAGTTCATACCATACTTGCATGCTACGTGTTTACTATAGTGCTTAAGGGAAATGATAAGGCCATTAGGCCACGCTAAGTGTGAAATGTCTAATTATGGGTCGAATTGCATATATCAAGATCTTAAAGGAAAGAACCTTGAGAAGTGAACCGTGATGTATTTTATTATATTATGCAGTGAACAGGTACAGATATCAGAAAAAAGGTTAGATTCTGGTCCTTCAGGATCATAAGCACCATGTGGCATTCCGATTCTCGGGAATCGGGGCCTTACAGACTTACAAACTGACACGAACACCACTGTTATATAATTCATAAAAATGCGTAACGACTTACAACTTTCAACCGCCAAACCCAAGAAGCTCTGAATATCGGTTCGAGTCATGGGTCTGGGCCGAAGGACATGACTAGGAATTTATAGTGACCATATCGGGTTCGGAAGGCTGTCTTGGGTATGTCTGACTCCCTAACTTTCAACTGATGATAACCCGAATGAAGGTCTATTTTTGAAAAACACTTGGCACCCTAAAGCTGGTCAAAAAGGTCGTCAATCCTAGGAAGAGGATATTTATTTTTAATCGTGACCTTATTCAGCTGACAGTAGTCTATGCACATACGAAGGGAACCATCTTTCTTTCGCAAAAAAAGTACAGGCGCGCCCCAAGGAGACACACTGGGGCGTATAAAACCCTTATCTAGGAGATCTGCTAACTGTTCTTTCAACTCTTTTAGTTCTGCAGGAGCCATTCTATATGGCTGAATAGAAATAGGACGAGCGTCTGGCAATGCATCAATACCAAACTCAATTTCCCTATCAGGTGGTATTCCTGGGAGATCATTTGAAAAGAATTCTGGGAATTCTTTTACTATGGGAACAGATTGAAGAGGAAGACTCTCGGCATTGGAGTCCATAACTCGGATAAGGTGGTACAAGCAACCTTTAGAAATGAGTTTGCAGGCTCTGAGATAGGATATAAAGTGCCCTCTGGGTGCTAAACAATGTCCTTCCCACTCTATCATTGGTTTATTCAGGAAAGAAAAAGTGACCCTTCGAGTCCTACAATCTAATATGGCATAGCACGAATGGAGGCAATCCATTCCCAAGATAGCATCAAAAGCAACCATATCTAACTTTATGAGATCTGCTAACGTATCCCTGCTACCAACAGTCATAACACAACCCCTGTACACTCTCCTAGCAACAATAGAATCCCCCACCGGGGTGGAAACAGAAAAGGGTTCAGAAATCACACTGGGCTCAAACCCAAAACCAACAGTCACATAAGGGGTCACACAGGATAAAGTAGACTCGGGATCAAGTAACACATAAACATCACGAGAAAAGATTTGTAACGTACCGGTAACAGCATCTGGGGAAGCTTCCGCCTCCTGACGGTTGGTCAAAGCCTAAAACCAGTTGCGACTGTTCTCGGCAGCTGATGTGGTGCCCTTCTGAGGCGGGGGTGGTTCCAAAGAATTTGCCTGAGACTTTGCACCACCAACATTCTTTCTAGGAGATGGATATTCCCTCTGAAAGTGACCCGGTTGACCACATGAATAACACACTATCGAGCCCAACTGACACCTTCCCAAATGATTTCTACCACAAGTCTCACACCTTAGAAAAGTATGATGCTGCTGAGCCACACTACCCTATGACCAAGTATCCTGAGCTCTGGTTCTATGGTTAGTCTGAAAACTCTGAGATTGTCTGTTTGCTGGTGGTCGGGGTACTGGGGCCTGGCAGTAGATTGTGCATTACCCCAATTCTTCTTGTTTTGCCATTTATTTCCCCACTTACTTCCCTGAGGCTGACTGTGACTCTAGTCGGCTAATCTGGCTCTTTTCGCTTGTCTTTCCACCTTCCTAGCTTTAGAGATCTTCTTCTTTTTCTCTTCTACCTACTGCATATGAACGGTCAGCCTAGCAAAGTCTAAATCCTTATTCAACATTGCCCCTGACACTCAAGCACCAGGTTATCAGAAAGGCCGGATGCAAATTTCCTCTTCCGAGCTCTCATATTACTAGTCAACTCTAGTGCATAGAGGGCTAGTTTATTAAACTTCAAAGTGTACTCCTAGACACTCGTACTGCCCCACTTCAGATTCATAAACTCTTCCTCTTTGGCCTCCCTCAATTCCAGAGGAAAGAATCGATCAAGGAAAACTTCCACAAATTCGCCCCAAACTGTGGGCTCAGTACTCTTACCTTTTGCATCCTCCCAGCCGGTATACCACTGATTCGCAACATCCTTAAGCTGATAAGTTTCTAGTTCTACCCCTTCAACCTCATCCACATGCATTACCTTAAAGATCTTTTCTGTCTCATCCACGAACTCCTGTGGATCTTCCTCCACCTTGGTGCCAGTGAACTTAGGTGGGTTCATTTTCATGAAATGTCTGACCCTGATAGCCTCAAACGTAACAGATGCAGACCCAACATCTTCTGATCGTTGAGTCTGGTTAGCTACCAACTGTGTCAGCATATGAATAGACCGTCTAAATTCTGCATTTGAAATATCTCTCTGAGCAGTCGGGGGACGGTTGTCATCAGTCCATGGAGCTCGAGGTGGATTGGTCAGGACTAGAGGGACTCCCGGAGTAGGGACAGGTTCTGGAGTGTGAGCTCTGTTACGGGTCCGTATCCCATGGGTGGGACGGACCTCATCTTCCTAAGCATTCTAATCGATGATACGATGTGGGGGCATAACTGTGTTTCTGAAATGCAAGAGATCATTGATTAGGGGACAGTTCAAACTCTAAAGCACGAACTAAATCACAAAGATGGGAAATATTTCCTAAACGCCTAGTAGCCTCTTTCTTATAATTGTGGCGCGCTACACATCCATAACCAAGACTCTACCCGACACAATTTTGCAGACACCCTGAGACCATGAACCGTGCTCTGATACTAAGTTTTTCATGACCCGAGCTGGGGCCCTAGCCATACGAGCATCCCGAACCATGAAGGCCCAGAACACCCTTCTCTATCTATCTATCTATCTATCTGGTAATCATGCACATAATTCATATGATAAAAAGTAATGCGAAAAGAGAAATCTAATACGGAAACATGGTCAATCTGAATGTGATCATAATACTGAAAACTAAAATCCAAAATATATCTGAATAATAATGTCTGACTTAGTCTGCGAAATCACTACAATGAACTAATCAAAGTTGTCTGAAAGCTGGGACAAGGCCCCCAGTAGACCAAAACCTAACTAATAGTAGTAATATGAAATAACCAGGACTTCTGAATCATAGAAGGCTCACCAATGCAAACTTCGGTCTATGATCTGAAATATCTACTGTTTATCTGGACCCTTAGACTGTGCCTCAGAACCTGGAAGGAGGGGGGTCAGCACAATTGTACTGGCACGCGAAGCAATCCAAAATAGAGTAATTGAACATATATATATATATATATATAATACGTGAGACCAATTTTCATCAAAACATCATGCATAAAACAGTTTCTGAAAAACACATGGGCACTTTCTAAAAATATGTAACCTGTCTGTAAATTTTAAATTCTGATCTGTGTATTACTTCTGAGTTAGGTGGTATCCCCTACAAGTCTGATATTCCACGGGTGATATGGAATCTGCCATTGACTCGGTGGGGAAGCCTCCAACCCGAGTATGCCGCAAGGGTTGGAGTTCCTGAATCTGATACACCACACGACACTTAAGTCAATGTATAATAATACACTCGGGTCGGTAAACCACGATTTTAGGCAATGAGTTGCTTGAACTCAAGCCTTCTTCAGGGAACCACCTAACATCTCTGTATGCCCATTTTTAACCTTTTCTGTATATGCAACATTCTGAACGTCTTAAATCATGATAGTTTGAAATATCTATTAGTCTGGGTCTGGTATGTCATTGGTCTGAATTGGTATCATCATACCAAGACTTACAAGTCATGATTTCTGAGCCATAATACATTAAGCTAAATCTTTCATTTAAAGCATAATTTAGACCACCAAAAACATGCAACTGATATAGAAGATTTCGTGTTTCAAAACTCAAGTCAAAATCATGCAAAAACTTCATCAACATATGGTGGTCTAGTGCCTTTAGCAAATCCATGCACTCTTTCATTGCATGCATTATGAATATTAAAAATTCATGCTAGATTCCCTCTTTAGTGATGTAAAACCACCTTTAAATCATAACAAGAGTTCAATCACTTCATATAGTGCTTTTCAAGGATGCATTGCAAAACAATTCATATGCTATGAGAAATCTGAAAAAAATTCATAATAAGAGGGAATTGACCGAAAATCATGCTCTCAACAAGAATTCATTCTTAAATACATGGTTTCATACAATCATATTCTCAAATCACTTTGGGAAAGGTCAAAAGACCAAAACAATGATGTTAAAACATTTAATACATGAATATATACATAGATTCAAAAAACCCCATTCCAAAATATAATTTTCATATGCCCATGAGAATTTAGGAAAACCCCGCGTACCTCTATTTCGAAAAATAATGGGTGCTTCTTGAAGCCTGTGGATTAGGGATTCCGAATCTCTAATCGATTTTGAAAACCCACAGTTGAATCTTGATTTATTTGGGTTTTTAGTTTGAAACCCTTGGGAGTGTTCTTGAGAATTTTTAGATAAATGTGGATGTATTTTGGGGAATTGGGGACCGAATTTCATGTTTATGGCCGAATAAGAGTGGGAAAAGGACCATTTTGCCCCAAAAACGGAGTGTTTAAGTCACTTGAAACCATTACATAGGCGCCACATATGATATCGCCTATGTTTACATAGGAGCCGCCTATGCTATCGCCTATGTTTACATAGGCGCCGCATATAATATCGCA
>NW_025895984.1:0-1934 GCF_002878395.1 Capsicum annuum
GTGGTGAACAATATTTATTTCAAATTCATGCTCTCTTTTGTTGATCACAATATAATATGGAGTATTGAAACATTATCATGGGAATTTGAAAACAATTTATCATTCATATTTATCAAACTTCCATGGAAAATCTCAAATCACATATGCATGGTTTCAACCATTGAGGCATATAGGCAAACAATTCCCATGACATAAAGAAAACAACTTAGAAATCGTATTGAAAGCAAGATATTAGCATTTGATTGAAAACCCCCATTCAAAAGCATGCATGTTCATAAAAACTACACCCATAATATTTTTGGATAACCCCACTTACCTCTATTTTCGAAGATACTAGATGTTTCTTGAAGCTTGCGGATTGGTGATTCCAAATATGTAATTATCTTCGAAAACCTATGGTCGAATCTTGAACTATTTGGGTTTTTATTTTGAAACCCTAAGGAGAGTTCTTGAGAAATTTTGGGGAAACTATGTTTATTATGGTGTTTGAGGGATTAAATCTCATGTTGGTGGTATATATAGGGGTGGAGGATGACCAAAGTACCCCTAAGGAACAATTAAGGTCAAATCTGTCCCTCAGTTGACAGTTTGATAGGCTTGAGTAAATCGATTGTAACTTTTTACTCATATACTCAAATTGGATGAAACCAACTGCATTTGAAAGAGGACTCAAAGAGATTTAGTTTGATATATTATAGTTTACACAGTTCATTATATACAGGGAGTTATGATTGTTTGAAATTGACCCTGAAATGCTGAAAACTGGGCAATAGGCTATGCGTTTTTCTACTGTTTTGAAATCCAAACACAGCCTTATACGTTCATAAAAATTCCAAAAATTATCCGAGATGTACCATGATATTGCCCGATCATAACGCAACTTGAAAATCTAAAAACGGATGTCGGGAAGGTTGAAAAGTTGTATCCCGAAGATAGCCAGCTAAAATGACTCTAAGTCCTCATTACAGTTAGAAAATTTTTCAAGTTTTTAAGTTTAAGGGCACTCTATTAAAGTCTAATCCATGCATGACTTTTACGGGGTGTTACATTATCTCCCCCTTGAGATCATTCGTCCTCGAATGATGGGTAGGAACTTGTTGAAGCCTTAAATATATGGAATAACGCGGACACGACATGTCCTCTAATAAAAATACATTGATCTTAAACATGACCATATGGCTGGAACTACTGATATTCTGAATTCTTATATCGGACACGCATATCTGATGCAAGGAATACACAACTAAAGCTATTCATAAGCTGAATTCTCATAATGATCATGCATATCTGATGCATGGATCTATGAGTTGTTCTCATAAACGCAGGACTAAATAAACGATAAGCTGAACTTTTTCTATTGAACATGCATTTATAATGCACGCATATCTGACTGGACTAACGTATGAATGTATGACTGATTACGCAATGATATCTGGTGCAGAGCTTGTAATAAGAATCTATGCATGCATCTGAATGGGGTATCTCCCCCTTGGGACCCTATGTCCCTCTATGAATTCTCAATTCACTAAGAAACTTGGAAAATTGAGGCGATGCACAGGGCACCTACGAATTGAATCATAACTGAACATTTGGAATCTGAATTTAATGCATGATGCATGAACTGGGCTATACTCGTAACTACTGGTATACTCTATCTTGAACTAGTAGCATGTCTGAGATTTAGAGTAGCATTTATAAGTGCAAAGACGAGAAAATAAGTCATGCGAATCTGACTGCTAAACTGACTTATTGGTCATACAGACTGAATTATACTACACCCTCATACTTAACTGGAGTATTCTCTTCAACACTCTCTCTAAGGAAGCTCTAGCAGTAATAGGGAACCATGAATCTTGGGTATGGATTACACAAAACATCCCACTGAGGAAATCACAACATTGACACTACTCTGCAGTCTGGAATATAGATATATA
>NW_025895985.1:0-2712 GCF_002878395.1 Capsicum annuum
ACGAATTTTATCAGTTCTCGTAAAAAATGGTTTAAGCGATTTTTTTTTAATTTCAAATTTATTCTGTTATTTGAAAGTTGAGATGCAATTTTTATACGTGAAATTTGAATTTTAGTTTAGGATAACTAGTGTTAGACTAAAAAAATTTTCATTTGAATTCGTTTTACAGTTTTGTATATATGAATTAGTTGTTGTATATAGTACATATTTGAGATTTAAAAAAACTCGATTCTATTTATGTTTTTCATAAAATAAAATTGCAAAAATTACTGAAAAATTTGTAACAAAATTGCATAACAGTTGCGGAATTCAAAAATCTGAAATCGTAACTGAATTTTATCATTTCTTGAAAAAAAATAAATTTGATCGAAATTCTTTTTTTAGAATTCAAAGTTATCTGTATTGTTATGTAATGTGAAAATTGAGATACAATTGTTATACGTTAAATTTTAGTTTTAGTCGATGATAACTAGTATTCGAATAAAAGATTTCTTTTCATTGGAATTCATTTAGCAATTTTGTATATATGAATTAGTTGTTGTATATAGTATGTATTTGATATTTAATTTTATTTTTACTATTTTTTGTGTTCTGGAGATTGACTATCGGAAGCATACCTGTTCTTGTTAAACACTCTTGTAGGTGGATATATAAAGAACATTATGAAGATTACATATGTTTCCAGCTATATGTATTTATAATATACATATGCAGTACGTTTATGTGTTCACTGACAGTTTCATATATTTTCAGCTGTATGTATTTATAATATACATATGCAGTACGTTTATATGTTCACTGGCAATTTCATATGTTTCCAGCTGTATGTATTTATAATATACATATGCAGTATGTTTATGTGTTTACTGGTAGTTTCATATGTTTCCAGTTGTATGTATTTATAAATACATATGCAGTATTTTATGTGTAAAAATCATGTATTCTTATATGCATTTTTCAATATACAGGACATATACTTCCTTTGGCATATGGTGTACTAGAATCTGAAAATGATGCATCTTTGACTTGGTTCTTTGAGAATCTGAAGGAAGCATATGGTGAAAGAAAACATATGTGCCTAGTTTCCGATCGTAATGCAAGAATCATAGAAGTTGTTGCTGATGTGTACAATAATGTACTACATTATGCATGTATGTGGCGTCTATGGGATAATGTGAAAAAAAAATTAGAAAGTCACATGATGCATTGTTCGTGGTAAATCGGAAAGAGATATTTTCGAAAAGAAAAATAAAAATTGGTGTAGTTCATGTGGGTTTAAAGTTCACATTAGGCGTTCATGTAGGAAATACAACAAATGATAAGTTGGATGATGTTTTAGTCAAAATACAGTTACTAAATTTTATCATTGAGAATTATGTCATTCTAAATTTTGAACTTGTTAATTTGTTATAGTTCAAATGTTGTAATTTTTTTACAGAGTTTGATTAATTTATATATATATATATATATATATATATATATAGAGAGAGAGAGAGAGAGAGAGAGAGAGAGAGAGAGAGAGAGAGAGACGTATTTAGGAAAAAATATATTTGCTTTAGACGTAAATACAAATACAAACTGGAATGAACATATATATTAATCATAAATATGTATTTTTCAAAATTACAAATGCATACTAGGAAAAATATACTTTCAGACTTGTAAAAAATAAGTGTGTGTTATTAAAAATACATATGTACACTGGAATGAAGATGCGTATTATTCATAAATACATATGACTCATAAATTTATATGGACTTCTGCATAAGAATACAATAACTATGTATAGTTCAAAAATATATGTGCAAATCTATAAAAAGACATATGTGTGTATAATCATAACTGAAAAATACATATGCATTAGAAATAAATACATATGCAAAACTGGATAGAAGAAAAGTTTATAAAGACAATTACTAACATTTACATAAACTAACCATGAAAATATTGGAGTTTAAATGCATATGCAAATCTGGACAAATACATATGTATTATTCATAGATCTATATGTATAACTGAAAAATACATATGCATTACTAATAAATACATATCCAAAATTCAAAAATAAATATTCATAATGACATATGGCTAACAGTTGCATAAACTAACCACAAAAAAAATTTATTTTAAAAGATTGAACATCAATAATTTAAATATAAGAGAAAAAGAAACATTAACATATCAATTTTCAACATTAAAGTAACATATCAAACTTACGAAATGTTCAACTAAATTTTTTTCCACCTAAAGTTAACTGTTGTCACATACAACAAATTTAAAATAAACATCAAATTTCATGCACTTCAGTGTCTTCTGTTATCCCGATTTTTCTAGGATGACTCATTGGTGCTTCATCATCAATTTGTGTCTTATCTTCTTCTTTTCTCGAACCATAGTCCCACAAAATTGAAGCATATCTTGTGCCAAGAGTTAAAATCAACATATGGAACACCTTCACCAAAAGTAAGACACTCAGCATATGTCACCATATATAAACCAATTCCCTGCAAATATATTTATCAATAAGTAAGTATCGGTTGTAACATGAATATATACATATATACATATATACAAGTACTTAAATATCAGTACTTACAAGTTGTCACTCGATTGTTGAGGCAAATCATCCACAAAAGAAACATCAAATAGATCCATCTTATCATTGAGTTTGTAATTCGGATGATTATCAATATCAATATTCTTATTTTCATA
>NW_025895986.1:0-1443 GCF_002878395.1 Capsicum annuum
TATTATAATTTATGAATATTGTGCATGATTACCAGAGAGAGAAGGGCGTCCGAGCCTTCATGGTTCCGCATGCTCGTCACATCCCGAGCTCCAATTTGAGTCTTGACAATTGTATCGTTAAGTTTGATGGGTTTGAAATTGATAAGGCTGAGGACCTCATGAAGATGGTGCAGATACCCTATTACGAATTACTGATAGTTGTTACTCATGTTTATGTGTGTCATATTTTGAGAAGGGATCAATATTTATCGTCACTGTAGAGAACTAATAGCAATTAGACTTAAATTTAAGTATGCATTGGAATCTGAGAACACCTTCAAAGCCTCGCACTGCATCAAACAAGAATAGAAAACCAATATAATTATATGGTTGGGTTGCTCGCTCGGGGTGATGATTATATGCCAAAAGGTGTGGTAGGAGAATACCTTCGAGGGAAAATGGGTGGTTGATAGAAGACTATATCATCTGATAACTAATTGAAGAAGAGACATAGGGTAGAAAGTAACTTCTAATGAATCTGGCCAATGGAATTATCTTAAAAGATGCAAAATCTGAATCAAGTGCAAATATTAAAGTGTATCCGGTAATGTAATTTCATTGGTTGTCTCTCTGAAAGAAAAATAATGCAGAAGGACACTTTGCTAGAGAGCTGTGTGGTTGGAATTATCACCTAGATAGAAAATAGGAGAAGACCAACAAAGTAGCCTCACGGGCATTGAGGGTTGAAATGATGTACAACAAGTCTAGAAAAGTTACGCCAACAACAACTGCAGTTAAGATAAGGAATCCAAGTGAAGAAGGCAATTTTTGAATTTAAAATTTCATCCCATGCCTTCTTGTTTGTGTTTCTGATCAGGTCCACTGCCATTGACCTGATCGGAACCACAAACGAGATTGAAATACAAGTAGTGTATCATTACTTCCTTAGCAATATGGATTAATTGATTGTGTTTTCTTTCCTTAGCATGCTTTCAAAATTCCTTGGAGAATATTAGATATTTTTTGTAGTATATGCATCCCGATAATTTTTAAGCTTGCCTCTAGCTTGCTGATTCTGTATTCAAGCTAGTCGTTGCCATCTTCGAAGTTGGTTAGGAGTTCCTCATCTCTTATGAGCTCGATCAGGAACACTACCTTCAAAGTTGTGGTATTCTTGAAGCCCTTCCAAACACTTTAATCAGAAGCCTTAAAGGATACATGGAGGGTCGTTCTGTTTGTTTTAGGTTAAAATATATTGATGCACGTTAAAGAAGTGGTCCCAACAGTTGAACAACACACTTTTCTCGAGCATTTCTCCATGTATCTTTCTCAACCAATTTGATAAATTAATAAGCAAGGAGTTACGTAGCGTGTGATCTAAACCGACTCTACTAAGCCTGTCAAACATTACATAACCCTGAGTTTATTACACTATCAAAAAATATGACCGAGTTAGTGCACAAA
>NW_025895987.1:0-1513 GCF_002878395.1 Capsicum annuum
GCATAGGCCACAAACTTATAATTGGTACGACTATAAGTCGGCATGGTTTAATTTCTTATATGTCAGACCAGGCCACACTTGGTTTATTAAATACTGTCCAGCAATAGTAGAAGCCATCATCCCTAGGTGGTTTTATGAATGGTGGATCTACTTTGGAGGAATTAAAGAAATTCTTCCCCAACAATTCCTTAACCGATTTACGGATTTCTGCACTAAAGAAGGGTGTGCAACCCTCCCCGAGCACATTCAGATGTGTAAATTCTTTATCAAAAAGCGAGTTTCTTATATTATTTCATGGAACTTCGCTAAAGGAGAACAACATCGTATCAAATACTTATCCAAAGAGATAAAAGTTAAAGGTTGGACTCCAAAGCCAGCAGCCTCGAAAACTCCAGACAAGGAGAAATCAGCAGCCACTTCTTCAACTTCGGCCTCTCACAGTAAGAAGGCCCTCAAGGAGAAATTAAAAAAGGCTTTACAGGATATGGAAAGCCAAGACGCCAATGAGGAAGAAATATTACAACTTCTAGACGAAGCCTCCTCAACCAGGAGTAGTGACAATAATGGTGATATGCTTAATCCTAAAGGAATAGCTATGGCCTATTTGGACCCCTATTAAGAATAGGGAAATGCCCTTAAAGGTAGAGGTTCAAAGAACCAGAATTACACTTGAAAGGGCAATTTACTATTCATAATAAGAATCCAAAAGCTACTTGCTTTTCCAAAGGAGAAAAGACAGCCACTATCCTGATAGAAGGCCCGCTAATCAGCTTTTTAAAAGCTAAAGGAATCCAATGCTTTTCCAAAGAGAAAAGACACTGCCCTGCCAGAGGGCCCTCTAAACAGCTTTTTAAAAAGGCATGTCTACTCAAGAAAAGAAGAATCTACTTTTAGAGATTAAATCTAAGCCTTACAAATGTATACACCAGATGTATAATCTAGTTCTTGCTTGTCTATATAAGGCAGCTTGTAATCTAAGAGAAGGCATCAGATAATTTTCCAACTCTAGAAATTCTCTATTGCCCTATCTCTTGTAAAGCCCTTTTGTAATGTTTTCGTTGAAGTTTTAATAAACTTGTAAGTTATTTAATCCTTTCTTTTATAATTTACTCTGTTTTACACTATATCATAAAGATTATACTCACGATCCGTTTTCTGGTAATATTCCCACTAAAGCCAGACCTATCCAAATGAACCATGAGATGATGGAAATCTGCAAGAAAGAAATAGATCATCTCCTAAAAAATGGTATCATCAGAAGCTCTAACTCCCCCTGGAGTTGCTCTGCCTTTTATGTTAATAACAGTGCAGAGAAGGAGCGCGGCACCCCTAGACTTGTGATAAATTACAAGCCTTTAAATGCCGTCTTGAAATGGATCCGGCACCTGATTCCTAACAAAAGGGATCTTCTCAAAAGGACCTTCAAGGCCAACCTTTACAGTAAATTTGATATGAAGTCAGGATTCTGGCAGATTCAAATAGCTGAAAAGGATAAATACAAAACAGCATTCAA
>NW_025895988.1:0-1435 GCF_002878395.1 Capsicum annuum
ATTGCATATCATTGCCACAAGGAGTTTCCCCAAGGGCCATTGCATATCATTACCGCAAGGTATTGCCCCAAGGGCTATTACATATCATTGCCGCGAGGAGTTGCCCCAAGGGCCATTACATATCATTGCCGTAATGCGTTGCCCCAAGGGCCATTGCATATCATTGCCATAAGGCATTGCCCCAAGGGCCATTACATATCATTGCCATGAGGCGTTGCCCCAAAGGCCATTCTATATCATTGCCGCAAAGGCCATCTCACACCATCACCCCAGAAAGAATTCAATAACTGTTGATGCGCTAGAAAGAAATACTAGCGTCGGGGATATCTTATCATTTTATAAATCAGCATCTGAATGCATCGGGAGCACACGATTTGAAAGAATGCCTTTAAGTCACTATCTAAGGATGAATGATATATAAGATTTCCTAGAAATTAACAATTCGAGGGTCATCTATAAGTCATATTATTTGAAATAAGATAGTGTGCAAGATCACCTATGAGTTGATAACTTGTAGGACATTCGTAAGCCACAACAACATCCTAACCGTATATTGTGCAAGATCACCCAAAAATCATAGTTCAAAGGTTATCCATAAGTCGCAACTAAATCCTTATCGGAGAATATGAAAGATTGTCTAATTGATACGTCCAAAGGTTCTCTATAAGCCGTGTCATATCCAAGATAGATTATGTGCAGGATTACCCAAAGACTAACAATTTGAGAGATTATCTATAAGTCATATTGTATCCAAGGTCGGATAATGTGAAGGAACACCAAAAAGCTAGCGATTGGAGGGATATCTATAAGTCATCTCTTATCCAAAGTCAGATAAGGTGCAGGATTACCTAAAGGCTAGAAATTCAAAGGATGTCTGTAAGTCACTTCGTACCCAATAATCAAATAATACGTAAGATTATCCAAAGATTGATAATTTAAGGAAAACTTATAAATCGATCATCAGCTATAAACGGAGAGGTCATCATTCCACATACAACAAGTGATATAGGTAACCAAAAGGGTTGCCACTCTAGCACTAGATTACACGGTTGTAGAGACCGTTCTGTATAAAGTATCACCAGTGTCAAAAAGGGCTACCCCACTCTGAAGGTACAAAAAAGGATGACTTCGCTTTTTAGACAATAACTCACACAGAGATATGGTAAAATACTATATACTTCTTTCGTGAATTGAGTTTATCACTAATGATTTTTGTGTGAGAAATTTTTGATAGCATCCGAGAGGATGAAAATCTAAAACCAAAACCATAGGTGCGGACGACTCCAAAAAGGACGCAGCGCAATGTGGAACTCTTTCTCAGCAGCAAAACGGGATATAGTCTGGAGAGGGATGTCAAACTCTCTAGAAGCGAGCTAAATGATGATTGCCACCACCATTTGACCACGCCTCTATTAGAAGGAATGTGGGTATTTTT
>NW_025895989.1:0-2064 GCF_002878395.1 Capsicum annuum
AAAAACATTATCAAAAGAAGTCCACGTCGAGAAATGAATGAATGAATAAGATGATACAAATCAATGAATGCAGGAAAAGTATTTTTACACACACTTTATAACGTAATGATGGTTAATTCACATGTATTTTCACTCAAGTCATCACTTTACCATCGTAAATTAATGTGACATGGTATAAATATGGGGTGTAAGTTCTTTCTATGGAACTAATATATGTGAGCCGCATGGCAGTACCCTTATGAAAAAGAAGTTTTAGCCATAGCTGGGGGACACCTGTTTTATGTCATCTCTGAATTTCTCTTTGCCAACAGCCATTCCGACAGAGCTTATGCACTGCAAGGCGTTGTGTCCACGCGCTTCATCTGATTTGTCATTTGCATTCACCAGTAAAGCTTTCAGATGTGGCATTACGAAATCGTAGTACTTATGGAAGTGCTCCTGTTGAAGTATGATATATTAGCCGGCGTCCATAACATAAGTAGAAGTATAATATTGAGGCAAAAATAAATGCTAGTAGGCAATACCTTAGACAAATCAGCTATAGAACCTAGTGCAATTAATGCTTCTTCATGTACCATTTGATTGTCATTCTGCATTATACACAAACAACTATGAGTAGGAAAAGATGGCATGATTTTCTATAAGTAATCCACCTTTATGACATGGTGGCGTCTATATTTGCATACCTGCAGAAGTAAGACCAGTTTTTTAAGTAACCCATCCACATAGGGTTCGATAATGTCTGGACTTTCAAATCGACAGAAAATCACAACAGAAGCAGCTGCAAATGCCTACAAAAATGACAAAGAGAGTTAAATTAAACTAGTAAATTAGTTAGTATCATTAACTGAATGAAGCAGTAATGACACATCTGTACCATATTCTTTACACTGTGAATTGTTCAAATCCTATTTAAGGGTCACTTTAGGTACCTCCCCTGACATATCTAGCTGTAACGATGACTTTCATTAAGGCGAGAGAATTATGTAGACCAAATACAGTCATAGCTTATATTTCAAGAAGTGCGCTATTAAGGCAGCATAAGTTAGGATTCTAATTATACAAGACTATAGAAGGGAAGTTTGAAAAATGTCCATTCTTTTGCCTCGTGTTCTAGAAAATTACAATGTAGCGATGAGCATAAAGAATTCATATCTTCATAGGTCAGACCTGCACTCGAGTATTTTGAAGATCATCCATAGCTGCAGCTAATGCAGGCAATATTTGGTTATGGTATTGTGCTTGTAAATATGGACAAAAATCTATCAATAGCTGGTGAATTGCACGAACAGCAGCCCATCTCACTTGAGGATGCGGATCGTGGAAAGATCGGAGAACCATATTCACAAATTGCTCCAAATACCTGATCATCACCTGTATAAACAGTGAAACCATGAGTTCAAATTAATAGCCTAAGGAGGCAAACTATGTTATCAAAAAGGAACTTTTCGAATGAGTAATGATCATCCCAACGTTATCATGATAAACACACTAATATGACAGATTTGTACCATTGAGCTACCTTCGGATATCTGAGCAATTGCTAGGAGAGCAGCGTGGCGTTTCTCCCACTCAGGGGCAACCAAGTAAGAAGGCAGCTGCTCCATTGCAATAGGAGTAATAGTTTTTCCACCTAATGCAATTGATAGCCGTTTTAAACAAGTTAGACCAAAAGCGCAGCTCTTCGTCGCCCATGTAACTTCATACTGTTTCTCCGCACAATGCCAACTAGGTTCACCACTATGCCAAATAGGTTCAGCAGTATGAAAGCGATATTCATCCTTGATATCCAGCGTTAAATTTAATAAGATAGCGAAACAAGTGTTAGTAAACAAAGGCACCTTCTTCATCATGCCAGGAACCTTCTCCTTAGCCTCAACCAAAGTTAACATAAACTCAACTGCCAAGATCCTAATCTCCTCTTCCAAACTCTTAGTCTCTGCTATCTCAATCATGGTACCTACAACAACCACTAGTTGCCGTCTCAAGAATTTAGGCTCATTCCTCGCCAACTCAATAAAAAGATTCAGCGCAGCCACTGCTGCATCCTCCAGGTCATTGTTG
>NW_025895990.1:0-2831 GCF_002878395.1 Capsicum annuum
GGGTATACCCCAAAAGAGGAGTGATCATGTCCTTTTGTCTCAATTTCTGGAATAAACTGGTATATGATTCTCCAATTGGTGTGAAACTATCCCTTAGCTTCTGTCTCTTTTCATTGTTTGGCTTAGAGTGAAAATCGATTTTGGAGGGACTTAGGTATGTTTGTGGAATTGGAGGATGATTCTGAGAGATTGGTGCACGCCATTTCAGATAAGAAGGGGCCCGAGCATATGGTTGTGCATTATAGATAGAATACTGAGGAGATGTAGTGGAATATAATATATTTTGTGGTGAAACATAGTGTTGTGGATTATTATATGGGTCTTGGACATAAATTTGGGACTGAGATTGTGCGTAAGGGTGACATGCGATTGTGCGTAAGGGTGACACGCACCTCTCTAATTTTGTCGTGGACCTGGCATAATAGTTGCTACATCCTCTTTTCTTTTGTTTCCACCAAAGCTTGTTGAACCACTTTGAATTGCTTGTGTTGTTGCTTTCAAAGTGGCCTGGCTGATAATCTTTCTGGATTTAATTCCACTCTCTACTATCTCTCCAACTTTAATGACCTCAGCAAATGTGCTTCCAATAGTAGATAACAAATGCTAAAAATAATCAGGTTCTTGTTCTTGTAAAAAGATATCAATCATTTCAGACTCCTTTATCGACAGTCTGACTCTTGCAGCCTGCTTTCTCCATGTTACAGCATATTCTCAGAATCTTTCAGTTGTCTTTTTTCTCATGTTGGCAAGTGTGGTGCGATCTGGCACTATCTTAATATTATATTGAAATTGCTTGACAAAATTTCAAGCCATGTCATCCCAAACATTTCAACGAGAAATATCTTGGTCAATGAACTATTTAGAAGCTATCTTCTCCAGGTTTTCTCCAAAGCAAGCCATTAATAGTTCTTCTTTTCCCCCTGCTCCCCTTAATTGATTGCAGAACTTCTTCAAATGAGCTAGAGGATCACCATGACCTTCGTATTTGTCAAACTTTGGCATTTTGAATCCTAGCGTCAAATAGACATCAGGAAACATACATAAATCTTTGTATGAAACACTTTTTTGGCTCTCCCAATCCTTGCATATTTCTCATACTCTTCTCTAAGCTTCTCACTTTCCTGGCCATCACTTTCTGTTCTTCACTGTTAATAATCTTCTCAATAACGATAGGAGAATCGTGTTGATAAGCATGATACTATGGATTTGGGGGTTTGAAAGTCATTTCAGGAGGGTACAATTGACTATGACTTGGTTCATCCATATTCTTCTGTACTATTGATTGAAAACCCGCAGTAGCTGATGCTACAGGAGTGAAAAGTGGGTTATTTATGATAGACGAATTTAGTAGGCGCATGGTAGAAGTACCAGCAACACCAGATACATTAGCATATGGGCCGAATCCAGGTGGGTAAAATGGATCGCTAGTTTGATCTTGAGCGGCTTTTGGATCATTGGTATTTGAAAGTCCAGGGATTGAGGAAGGCGGGGCTTGTCCATTAAACCAAGCTCGATACAACTTTGCTATTTGTTGTTTTAATAACTTATTTTCTTCCATTGATGCTAATTCTTGCGAAATCAACTAATTACGCTCTTCCTCACTGTCAGACCCTACATCCTCTTTGCGGGTTATCTTTCTCATTTCTTTGAACCTCTGTTGCATGGATGAGAAGCCAAACTTAGCCACAAACCAACCGCCTTAATACTATTTTAATTTTGGAGAAAATTAATGTGTCAGAGTTTAAAATTTTTCTTTTTAAGACCACAGAATCCATGAAGGACTGCCTACGCATCTCATTAAGATAAGAATCAGGTGTGCGTAGTTCTTGAAATATATGTCGTACAAAACTCAACCTCAAGACCCCTAAAGGTTCAGGACTGTTAAGATTTATATATATTTTTTATTTTGTAAAAACTTAGCCTCATGACCCCTAAAGATTCTGGGCTATTAAGATATATAAAAATTGGGCTTGAGGATTAGAAAAATAATTATGAAAATAATCATATTTTAAAAATATTTTTCAATAAATCTATGAATAATTTTTCAAAAGATAGGGTCGTACCCCGAAAAGGGCTTCCTACGTATCTTGCTAAATAGTGAGAATCAGACCCTCGTAGTTCATGAAGACTGTAAAACTATGTTACTAAAATTTTTTCTTTCTTTTAAAAATATTTTTTTTTAAAAATGATTCACTAAATGTGAGGATAATTTAATCTCTTGCATTTTAAAGTTGCCTAAAGCCGGTCAACAAACAAACAACCTTCCAAACAAATATCAAAGAGCACGTAGGATGCACATATTGATCTATTTTATAGGTCACCTGTCCTAGACAAACCCGGCCCCTGTGCCGAGTCCTGCTAAGTCAAATGCATATGATGCAAATAAAACGGCACCTAATAGGGATAACCAGATTCTTAGTCTTCAGTTCTTCTAAGTTTAAGCATAATAGGAATAGGTGTCTAGACTAGCTTACTCGAGCGGACACTCGAGTCGGGGAGGGACGACTTGATCGGTAGTAGGGCAACACCGCCTTCATTGCCGATCCGAATCCCGCCTAACATGTGTGACAATAATCCTTCACCAAGTGCCTTGACACTTCGGCTATCTCAAAAAGAAAGTAGGATGCATGTGCTGTATTCCTTCTATCCTATTTCAGAGATTCAGAGGGGGTGCATAAGAAAAGACAGTATATAATACAGTTCAATCAATATCAAAGCGGTAATAAACGACAAGTAGCACATAAGGCCAACAAATACAATATCAATAATAATTAAAGCAAGTATAAGTCAATATAAAAAGCTCGAATTCTTATCATTCCCCAGCAGAGTCG
>NW_025895991.1:0-1058 GCF_002878395.1 Capsicum annuum
TAATAACGCGTATCCTAGTTGGGGTGACCCTTTTTGAGCCAAGGGTTTAGGCCTAACGATTTTTGAAGAAAATATATGCTTCCTCGAAGTCAATCCATTAACCCCCAACTTATATAAACACTAAAAAGGGCATAAATGCCTACAAAAGATAATGAAAAAGGGATACAATCTTTAGGGAAACAGGGAAATAACATGAAAGAAGATAAGTTCCCGCGCAGGGGAAATAGAAAAACTAGCTACTAGTGGCTCCTTCGTCTGCCTTTGCTTTCTTTGCCTTGTTTACCTCCTGTGCTATTTGATACCTATTGATGATAAGATGACTCCTGCATAATTGTGCCTTGCTGTCGTAAGTCATTTTCCCTATATTATCGAGTTGAGTGGCCATGCTATCATCCAAATTGATTAAACACTGCCTAGCATCATCAACCTCTTGTCTAGCTCTTTTCAGCTCTTCCCTCAACATACGTATTGTTAAAGCATTCTCCATGTGTACCTGCCGGTGCGCGATTTCACTTTTCTGGAACTCATCTTGTAGCCTGTGGAGCCAAACTTGATTCTCAGATTCTCATCCACAACCCGAGTGGGCACATTTGGTCCTGGAATCAATGCTCCGGCGAGGCTCTTTTTCAACCACTCCTTGTAAGTGTCGCTGACTCAGGGTCATGCTCTATACAAAAAAGTCACTTCTATCCACCTTCTTCTTCTCTATCCATTTATCATGCCGTCTTTGAGCGGAGACTCACTTTCGTCGTATTCGGTGAAAAACCTAAGCATGGAATCTATTTGTGATGCCTCCTGCTTGATCTCAAATTGCCTAAGAACTCTGCCAGGATTGTAGGGACGGGTCCCTCTGAGACTAAAAAGCACTAGGAAAGGCCACTTTCCCCTTCAATGATGTATTTCCCTGAACGAAGAGAGTTAATGGACCATTGCACATTGCTATCTCTTAATTCCCCGAAAGTCTTAAACCAAAATTCGTGAGATGCTTCCCTTTTGAACTTGTGTAGAAAAAACCACATGTCGTGCGAAGCCAACATATCCACCTTTGTTTTATGATC
>NW_025895992.1:0-4186 GCF_002878395.1 Capsicum annuum
TAGTCAAGGAAACCCTTGGCCAATGCTTTCCAACCAGTCTACTTTTTCGGCTCCTGAGACATAAACCACTCCAAGGCTTCACCACTTAAACTTCGACTAAAAATGCGTATCAATAACGCCTCGTTTTTCCCTATCCATACTAGTTGCTCACAGTACCTTCTCAGATGGGCCATTGGATTTTTGGTACCATCAAACCTCTCAAACTTAGGGACTTTGTACCCATCTGGTAGGTCTACTCCCAGGTGAACACATAAATCGTCATACCCCAAAGCGTCGTGGTCCCTAGATCCATGAGACTCTTTGATCCTAATGATCTCTTCCTTTATAGCTAGTAAATTCCTTTTATGCTGGGTCCTATACTCTTTCTCCTTCTCCTCATAATGGTCCATTTTAGGGTTAGGAAGGGGTTCATAAATATCAGGGGATATGATGGCTTGAGGGGAGATTTGGAAGAGAGTCTTGATTTTGCGGAAGAAAGGAACTTGGTTGGTAAGTGGGGAGGATGTTTTGGAATTTGGAAAGGTTTTGTGGACTTTGTGAGTAGTTCGGTGGAATATGAGAAGGATTTTGCAAATTTGGAAATGAATTTAGTAGATTCGAAGGTAGGTTTGACGTATTTTGTGGGTTTGAGAGTGAATCTTGTGGATTTAAGAATGCATTTTGTTGATTTGAAAATGTGTTTTGAGGATTTGAGAATGGATTCGGAGATGGGTTCTGTATGGTTACAGATGGACTTTGTGGATGGTAGGCGTTTGGGTTATTTTCACGATTAGTATTTTGTACAAATGGAGGATCGGAGATGGATAATACGTTATTTGGCTGATCCTTGAGAATAGGTATGCTAAGGGAAGAGATTTGAGTGGAGTCCCGTGTCTTCCTGGAGTGGGGGCATTGATGGTGATGGCCAAGTTAGCCAAATCTCGAGTGCGATTTATTTCCTCCTGAAGCATTTCTAACTTTCTTGCAAGTTCCGCAATCATTTCATTCTGTTTCGCTATCACATTGTCCTGGATAGTCAGTGCACTTTCTTTGTCATTTTCTGTCATTTTTGAATGATGATCAGAGGATGGGATTTTGTGCACTTTCGATCGGGTGAAGTAGGGATGTTCTGCCAGCTTATATCAACACGGAGTAATTTCTATTATCTATAAAGTAAAACAATTAAAAGGCAGATGTGTTAGTTTCCGTATATGATAAGTAATGCAAAATATTTGACAGGAAATAACCACATAGAGTTGCTTGAGTCATAGCCTAATTCATCCATAGGACAGTGGATAAACTTTCCTTTGATCCAAACAAACGCACATAAGCACATAAAACAGTTATATCTCACAAAAGCATTATAATAATGCGTATCCTAGCAGGGGTGACCCTTTTTGAGCCAAGTGTTCAGGCCTAACGATTTTTGAAGAAAATATATGCTTCCTCGAAGTTAATCCATTAACCCCCAACTTATATAGACACGAAAAAGGGTATAAATGCCTATAAAAGATAACGAAAAAGGGATACAATCTTTAGGGAAAAGGGAAATAATATGAAAGAAGATTAGTTCCCATGTAGGGGAAATAGAAAAACTAGCTACTGGAGACTCCTTCGTATGCCTTTGCCTTCTTTGCCTTGTTTACCTCCTGTGCTATTTGATACCTATTCATGATAAAAAGACTCCCGCATAATTGTGCCTTCCATTCATAAGTCATTTTCCCTATACTATCGAGTTCGGAGGCCATGGTATCATCCAAATTGATAAGACATTGCCTGGCATCATCAGCTTCTTGCCTAGCTCTTTTCAAATCTTCCCTCAACATATGTATTATTAAAGCGCCCTCCATGTGTACCTTTCGGTGCGCGATTTTACTTTTCTGGAACTCATCTTGTAGCTTGTGGAGCCAAATTTGATGCTTGGATTCTACATCCACAACCCGAGTAGGCATATTTGGTCTCAGAATCAATGCTCCGGCGAGACTCTTTTTCAACCACTCCTTGTAAGTGTCGCTGACTTCAGGGTCATGCTCTATACAAAAAGTCACTTTCGTCCACCTTCTTCTTCTCTATCCATTTATCATGCCATCTTTGAGCGGAGACTCACTTTCGTCGTATTCGGTGAAAAACCTAAGCATGGAATCTATTTGTGGTGCCTCCTGCTTGATCTCGAATTGCCTAAGAACTCTGCCAGGATTGTAGCGAAGGGTCCCCCTGAGACCAGGAAGCACTAGGAAAGGCCACTTTCCCCCTCGAATGGTGTATTTCCTTGAACGAAGAGAGTTAATGGACCATTACACATCGTCATCTCTTAATTCCCCCTTAAACCAAAATTCATGAGATTCTTCCCTTTTGAACTTGTGTAGAAACAACCATATGTCATACGAAGCCAGCATATCCACCCTTATTTTATGATCAGGTTGTACCATTCTCGAATCTTTTACCAAATGCTTCATCATCCACAATTGTAATATAAATTTGCAACCTTGAAAGAAATGATTTTCGACTTGACACCTTCCCAAGGTTTGATATATGTCGGCAACAATCGTGGGAGCTAAATTGTGGAGTACCTAGTTAGAATTGTAATCTACTCCAAATAAAAGTGCGTGAGCCACCGTAACAACCCTTGGATGAATTGTACCATTTTCCCCCTGTGGGAACACCATGGTTCCGAGTAGACCTACCGCAAACGCAAAGGCTCTCATCTCCTTCCATTTTGCTTCGAACTCAAATTTATGTCCAAATTTGTGAAGGGCATTGAATGTTCCAAACTGATGATACAACTCCCGAAAAGTGATATTTGCTCCATCAGGTTCCCTTAGTCAGGTGTCGTCATCAGTTAAAAATGCCTCTTTAATTGTTTGACGGTCCCACACGGAAGGAACTAAAATGTTCTTATCAGGTTTTTTCTTTCTCTTGAAACACATTTCAAGACTCTCATAGCAAATTAACACTTTTTCGATGGTAGGAGTCAATTCCACATTCCCGAAGCAAAACACCATAATCTGATCATCCCAAAAAGTGGTAAGCACGTGGATCATTTCGGGCCAAGCATCCATTTAGATCAATGAAGGCAGGTTTTCGATGTGTGTTCTAACAATTTTTCTCTCTTCTGCGCTCATATAGTCCCACCATAGTTTCAGGTAATCGTCGTGTTTAGTAACCATCTTGAACTTCTCGCGGGAATGCAATTGAGCCATATCTACACGAAAGCAAACAAAGATAAGCCTTCCCCCGTCCCCCAAAGGGTAATGGATTGAATTAGATAAGAATATATTTCTTTAACACATAAATATGATTCGTTTGTCATTGACTCGGGGTCAATAGACGCAGGGAGGGTTTTCTAATGGGCCCAATACCCCGCTCGGATATTGTGTCATCCTAGGCTCATGCCTAAAATAGGGTTTTGGTTTTGCTCTATCCTAAGTATCTAGAGTGGGTTTGAACACCGGTTCTCAAGAGGACAACTTGAGTTTGAAAATACAAACAGCCATCAGATGACTCACGTGCTAATAAACTGTTTGTATTTTCAACACATTTTTGGAATTGATCAATAGGGGCTGAGTTACCCACGAAACCCCAAAACAGTTTAAATAATGTAGGAATATGCCATGTAATGCGATAGTTAAAGTTTACAAAATCGAAGCATATAAACACATAAACAATTAATCAAAAGAAGAAATCGAAAAATTGGTTAGAACATAGTTCCAAATCCCCAGCAGAGTCGCCATTTTTGTTTTGCGAAAATTTTGACTTTTTGATAAAAGAGTCACCACTTAATTTTGAAAAGGAATTAAGAAACCTTTAGACCCTTTAAAGGATCCAAAATAGACAAATTGCTCAGGTTTTGAAGATTCTGAGTAAGTGGTTCTTATTAACATTTTAGGAAGGTGTTAGGAACCTAAAACGTCCGCTAACTTGCGGTTATCCGATCTATTTTAAAAAATTCTTTTGATTAACTTCGAAGAGATTTTTGTCAAAAAGTGATTGATTTTTTGAAAAAAAAAACGACTTTGGAAATATTTTGGTGTTTATGCAAAACTAGTTTTTTGGCGACTCAACTAAGGATTGAATTAGGTTCGCAAAGCACATAATGAAGACAACCATAAAGAAAGGGAGGGGGTGAGTGATTTAGGCCATTGGCCCAAACCAGCAAAACCTGTCCTAATTCTATGTTCTCGGGCCTTTGGCCCATTTCACCTGTCCT
>NW_025895993.1:0-1041 GCF_002878395.1 Capsicum annuum
TTATTATTTATTTACGAAACATTTTTCATATTGAATAATCAGAACTCCGAGTCATGTCTTTCTTTTCACCCTCTCAATAACAACAATAGCCTTTTTTGTTTAATAACCGCCAGGTCCAATATATGATCGATCTGTCGTAGCAGATTAACCTCTAATTGTTGACACAAATAGCTGTTCAATCCCTACCACCAACCGTCGACATGTTGAGAACAAGGAATAAACAGAATGATTATTATTAAATACTAAACAAGAATTAAAAAATTCAAAGTCGACAACAAAATGAAATGAATGTTCATAGATTTTTGAATCCCTTAGGTAGATTTGATATACAAAAGGAGGAAAATAATCGCTAAAATAAAAAACACTACCTAATTATTATTACTACTATTATTATTATTGTCAACCAGACATCTTTCATTCATCCAGCAGCCTTGCTCCGAAGTCAGCCAAATATCTCTCTGGATTTCATAAATCAAACTGCCTTTGAAGTTCACGCAAGGACTCGATATGAATATTCTTGTACGAATTTGGATCATTCATATTTGTAAGGAGGGACCTATTTATAAATTATTATATCTCAAAAAGAAAAGAAAATTTCTTTAAAATAAATCTAACAGATGAGTAATCTGTTACAAAATATATTCTTTCTGTTAGATAACTTACAACATACTGGCAATCTTTTTGCAACAGATGTATATATCTGTTTGATTTCTCCAACAGGTTGATCACTGTTGTAACAGATGTCTTCAATTGATTGACAATATAAATAGATATGTCATCTGTTGCAACAAGCTAGTTATCTGTTTATTCAATTCAAGCCATAGATGGGCTAGAAAGAATAAGGTGCATGCAGATGGATCCACTGTCATATGTGTGGGACTTAAGTATGTATTACTGATAAGGTTACCGGGATAACACACACAAAGTACAATATTTTTGTGAATGCAGTTTTTAACCGATTAGGCATTGATCATTCAAACAAGATCCTACATTGTACCATTAAGTTTGATGGGTTCGAAACTGATAAGGCTGAGGACCTCA
>NW_025895994.1:0-1161 GCF_002878395.1 Capsicum annuum
AAACCATGCCGACTTATAGTCGTACCAATTATAAGTTTGTGGCCTATGCGGCATAGATAGTGCAATTGGTGTGTGCAGGTGATCTGCAAACCAGTTGAACGGAGTTAGTATCCGTTTAATAGTGAATCTCGAATAATCAATGTAATCCGGATTCCGTTCGTTCATAGAATGTTCGACTTCAATTGAGTCAGTATCGACGAGGATGGCCTCATAATACCTTCTTGTTTTAATAGGATTTTAGTAACTGTATCGTTAAAGGTCTTGTGCCTACAAAGTACCTTACAAAAAGTACCTCTCGCCTTTACTCGGCAACGGGAGAAAAAATGACGATTTTTACGGCTATATGTTTGCTATAAGCCTTTATGGCTGAAATAGCTTTGCCTGACGTGGAGGGAGAATCTGAGCCGGGAAAAGAACTAGGCTCTGGTTCTCTAAGATGGTCATTAGGGATGAGCGGGAAAGTCTTGGAAGACTCTGGAGGAGAAATCTTTTCTGGGGGGGAAATACTTTTGAGAACTTGATCTGTAAGAACGTTAAGTTCTACCTGGAATTTTGTGGATACGAAAAATCCTATTAAAATAAGAAGGTATTATGAGGCCATCCTCGTCGATACTGAAGCAGATAGTAACTGTATCGTTAAAGGTCTTGTGCCTACAAAGTACCTTACAAAAAGTACCTCTCGCCTTTACTCGGCAACGGGAGAAAAAATGACGATTCATTATCAACTTCCTAAAGCTCATATCTGTAACAATGGCATTTGCCTTGTTAATGACTTCGTTATCACCGAAGATATCACAGAAGATATCATTCTAGGAATACCTTTCGTCAACCAGATTAGACCTTACTGGAGTGACTACGATGGACTTCGTACTACTCTCCTAAACCAAACCTTGTTTTTCCCTTTATTAAGGCCCCTCTCGCAAGAAGAAGGAAACCTTATTAAAGAACAAACGGTTTTTAAAATTAACAGACTTTCTTCTCATATCAATTTTCTTAAGCAAGATGTTCATATCAAAAAAATTGAGCAATCCTTACAAACCCCGGAAATGATAACAAAAATTTCCAACCTTCAGAAAAATTTTGAAACAGAAATTTGTTCCGAATTCCCCAATGCAGAGCGAGTATGAGTAAGTTTTTATCTGGGGTATCGAGTTATGTGTT
>NW_025895995.1:0-1302 GCF_002878395.1 Capsicum annuum
TATTTTTATTTTTGATCCTTCGTAGTTTTCATATATTTTTTCATCTATTATAAATTCTTCTTTATTAATTTTATTGTGAATAGGTCATGTTGATATACATATTCTAAACTATCTATTTGTGATTCTAATTTTGATATTTCATCTGTTTGTGTATCTATTGAGTTTTTACTAACTCCGGCAAATATATTACAATGTAGTCTTTTTATTCTTATTTTTAATTCTTTTTGTTTTTTAGAGATAATTTATTTTAATTCTTTATATTGTTGTACTTTATTCATTTTAAATTATATTTATAATATCTTGGTGGATATCTAAATCTAATTTTATCATAATTAGGTGGTATGTGTTTCATTCTTCTGGATTATAAATGTGTTATTAATTTTGATTCAATACTAGATATTAATGTAATTAAGTAGGCTAATTTTTATGGATTTTCTTTTGTTTTATTTAGACTTATATATTCTGAATAATTACTAATTAAAGATTCCTTAATTTTTCTAAAAGCTTCTCTATTTTTAAATGGTCTTCGCATAATTAATTTAATTATTTTGTAGGTAAATTTTTTAATTCTAACTCTAAATTTTTTAACTCTAACGCTAGATCTAATTCTAATATATATTTCTCTGATATGATAAAATAAATTCATATTAGTTACTTTATAGTAGAATTATTCGAAGAATAATATGTTAAGAAGTTTATTAACAAAGAGGAAACGGAGAAAAGTCCCTAAGGATATGCCATCCTAAAGGTGAAACCAATGAGGCAAGAAGCCGTGGCAGGGAGTAACCAGAGTAGAGGCGCTGTTTAAGGAAAAAAGTATCCGGATTACCATGTTAATAGTAACGGAAGAACATATTATTTAAGAATAATCTAGTATATAGTAAGCTAAGATGACCATATTTTGTTATGTACATGGTTGAAGGGAATATTTTGAAAAAAGCAATTTTATGAAAATGAATGATAATTTATCTGATGTTATGGTAGATAAATTTAAAATACTTATTTTGTATGCACTTAGAGATATAAAAGTAGCAGATATAAGAAAAATTATATTAGAAAAAGCTTTTGGTAAATACTACATGACTAGAGTAAATTATATACCATATCTACCTAACTACTCTTACAAATATTTACGATGATAAGTTACATAAAATTTTTAGAAAAAGATATAAGAAACATACAGTTACTAGAAAAACAGATAAAAATAAATATAGACAAATACATGGAAAACAAAGATATAAAATACATAGAATTTCTTAATAAAAATATGCAAAAACTACTAAGGCTAAAACAAACAACTAC
>NW_025895996.1:0-1425 GCF_002878395.1 Capsicum annuum
GAGAATATATACATACATACGTAACTGCAACTAAACTCGTGGTGATACTGACTACTGAGTCTGAATACTAACAACATGAGTTTACTGATACTGAGATACTGAATGACTGAGTTTACTAATATTGAGATACTGAATGACTGAGTTTACTGATATTGATATGTAATTCACTAATAAGTGAGGAACTGATACTATATTACTGAATACTGGGAGACTGATACTATATTACTGATAAAGGAATGATTATTTCTGATAGTTCTGATTATGAAGAACTGATTTAATTGATCGTATATAACAGTCCTGAAACTGAGCTCTTGATAACATGACTACTGAGTATGAATACTGATGACATGTATTTACTAATAACATATCATGAATGATAACTAAATTCTGACAATTGATATATCTGATAACATGAGTTCTGATAACTGATAGCATAAATGACTGTATCTGATAGTCCTAAATCTGATAGAACTAGCCGAGTTCCATATTGTATCTGAGTTGACTGTATCTGACAGTCCTGATGTCCTGAAGAACTATTTGAGTTCTTTTACTGAGACTGATACTGAAACTTTGGGAATTAGTTATCTAACCGACATGCCCCAAATACACTATAATAGCTAAGTTGAGGTCCAATCTCTGCCCTGATTAGAAGGGTGTTAATACCGCACCACTGGTAAGGACAAGCTGTGAGTGACCCTCATCTAGCAAGTACTCTAATGGGAATGGTGGGAACCCTCATCTGACAGGTTAAGCCACCTCATCTACCCTCAACTGACAGGTATTGATGTCTTAACCTATGCTGGCTACATAGTTCTGGAATGCAAGGACTGCTTCTAAGAATCACACCCTCTACTGGCAGGTGAGTTTCCATCCTTGGGTTCACTCGGTGTTGAATCATACTCCCAACTGAATGACACTGAACTGATTATACTGAAGTGATTTCCTAGTTCATACTAGAATTAACTGTTACTGATTGTTCTGTTTAACTGAACTGAACATGGATTGAGTTTATTGAGTTCCGATGACTAACGGAACACTACTGAATTATGTTAACTAACTAAATGCTACTAAGTTCTGTTATCTGACTGAGTTTACTGATGTCTGAACTGAATACTGAACTAAATTATACTGATACTGAGATTTACTAAATTCCATAGACTGACGGATATTACTGAGATTATGTAGATTACTGAGTACTGAGTAAAACTGAACTGATACTACCTTTACATGAGTTTTCTTGAGCCATGAGAATGACTAAAGTCTACTAAACATGGCTGGACTGAGAGTATTGTGAAAACATGACATGGCTCTAGGCACACAGCTATATTTTTTGGGTACAAGTACCCCCAGGACTCGATAGAAGGAAACTGACACTTCTTGACATTCTTGAATACATGATCAATATCAACCATTCATAATAAAATA